>NC_068442.1:45705901-45709785 GCF_023373465.1 Oncorhynchus keta
CCAAGGCTGGTGTGACAGTTTCAGACAGCATCGACAGGAAGAATGTTAACATGTATATAACATTGTAATAAAAGTAATTACACAAATAAATTCAACAAAGAATGTAATGTTTGCCAGTACAAATACATATTGTTTTTGTCTACGTTGTCATTGGTTACAGTAACCATGTCTACTTTCCCCTTTCTTACATTACTTCCCTTTCTTTCTTCATTTAAGGTAACCATTTCCAACGGTCAATGTTTGTGCCCCTGTCAGCTTGCCAAAAAAGCAGACAGTTTGTTCTTCTCACGATGTAAGTTCAGTTTGTGGTTGCTGATCCAGAACACTAGTTCCTCATAGTCCAATTTTGTGCAACAGGTGTATTTGGAAGTTCTGGATCCATTCGGTAGAACCTGCCAGGTGTCCAAGCAAACACCTTCTGATCAAGAAGCACACTTACTATACATGGTTGATGTTCCTCAGATGTACTTGCTATTCAGTGCTTTCCAGACTCTGACTTCAGCTCACAGACTTTATCAAATGGCTGTAATGAGGTCTGTCTGCTCAACAATGGTCCTGTTGAGTTTCTGTGCAATGTCAAACTGACATGGGCCTCTTTGATGTTGGATGAGATCTTTTGTGAGGCGGACATGGTGTTCACAGTTCTTGCATCAAATACTCTGGGACGATTACTCCTTTCTATAGAGTAAGTGCAAGCAGAAAAATAGATTAGCAAATGGGGACAACTAAGAGGGGGCAGAGGGGGACGTGATGGAGAAGCCGGGCTAGTGGAGAGCTCTCTGTCTGGGAAGAACGGGCGGAGCTGTAAAGAGAGCGCCAGAGTATTTCTGTGATGTAATCATGCCGAGCATCTGGCCGCTGTTAGCATGTAATCTGTGTTCTTAGCACACCCTGCCAGTGTGATCCATGACTCCTGCCCTGCGGAGGCACGCAGAACAAAGCACAAATTTAGCAGGCCTGCTGCACCTCATCCTCCACACCTCTCCCTCACTTTCTACTGCAATTATCACCTTTGCTTTGTGTGTTAAAATGATGCCCAGGAATGCTGGAAGTAGGCCCTATGCATAATACTGCACACACAAAAGTGATCTTACCCACAGTAAAGTCTGATGCATTTGACACGTTTTCCAAAATATGCTCAATTAACAGTGTTGAGCATTCCAATTCAATGTAAATTGTTAACCAAACAGAGGTAGCCTAAGCAGTAGTTGTATAATTCAAACCAGTTATTTCCCACTTTTTCAGTTCATCTCAGACCTTGCACTAACGTTTCCAACTGCACTACTGACCTGTCAGGGAGGTACACGTCAATACTTATTGGGGTAAGTTGAGTCATTTCTTTTAACATTCAGCATCACTTTGGCAATGGAAATATTGTATTCTTTCTAACAAAGATATCGACAGTATATTTTTGGATGTTGTAGTAAAATATTCGGAATTCATGTCAACATTTTTGGTTCAACTTACAACTCTCCATACTGTCAATGTGAGTATCAACAGGTGCAGTTTATAGCTTAAAGGGAGACAACTTCCTATTCTTGTTTTAGATTTGGTTCATTAGTAAATTCATGATGTCAACATTGTTCGCATGTTTGGAAAGATTTAGCAAAATAATTTTGCCGGGCTGGGGCGCAACCAGAGGGACTGCGGGTTAGGGAGGGTAAAATTGCCATCTCAGACTGCGCAACCGTGGCAAAATTGGTTTCTTGAATAGTTATAGATTCTAAACAACACAATGTGAATGGGACAATGTTTTCATGTTGCACATATTTCAATTCTCATTAAATCCTTTCAATATTTGTATATGCATTTCTAAAATGTACAGTTGGTTTGAGGTTCTGAAGTTTACATTTTTTACATTTAAGTCATTTAGCAGACGCTCTTATCCAGAGCGACTTACAAATTGGTGCATTCACCTTATGACATCCAGTGGAACAGCCACTTTACAATAGTGCATCTAAATCTTTAGGGGAGAGGGGGTGAGAAGGATTACTTATCCTATCCTAGGTATTCCTTAAAGAGGTGGGGTTTGTGTGTCTCCGGGAAGGTGGTGATTGACTCCGCTGTCCTGGCGTCGTGGGGGGTTTGTTCCACCATTGGGGGCCAGAGCAGCGAACAGTTTTGACTGGGCTGAGCTGGAAATCACTTCTCAGTGGTAGGGAGACGAGCAGGCCAGAGGTGATGAACGAAAATTTGCCTGTAGGTAGGCCTGATCAGAGCCTGGAGGTACTGAGGTGCCGCTCCTCACAGCTCCGCAGGCAAGCACCATGGTCTTGTAGCGGATGCGAGCTTCAACTGGAAGCCAAAGTGGATAGGAGCGGAGGGAGCGGGTGACGTGAGAGAACTTGGGAAGGCTGAACACCAGACGGGCTGCGGCGTTCTGGATGAGTTGTAGGGGTTTAATGGCACAGGCAGGGAGCCCAGCCAACAGCGAGTTGCAGTAATCCAGACGGGAGATGACAAGTGCCTGGATTAGGACCTGCGCCGCTTCCTGTGTGAGGCAGGGTCGTACTCTGCGGATGTTGTAGAGCATGAACCTACAGGAACGGGCCACCGCCTTGATGTTAGTTGAGAACGACAGGGTGTTGTCCAGGATCACGCCAAGGTTCTTAGCGCTCTGGGAGGAGGACACAATGGAGTTGTCAACCGTGATGGCGAGATCATGTAACGGGCAGTCCTTCCCCGGGAGGAAGAGCAGCTCCGTCTTGCCGAGGTTCAGCTTGAGGTGGTGATCCGTCATCCACACTGATATGTCTGCCAGACATGCAGAGATGCGATTCGCCACCTGGTCATCAGAAGGGGGAAAGGAGAAGATTAATTGTGTGTCGTCTGCATAGCAATGATAGGAGAGACCATGTGAGGTTATGACAGAGCCAAGTGACTTGGTGTATAGCGAGAATAGGAGAGGGCCTAGAACAGAGCCCTGGGGGACACCAGTGGTGAGAGCGCGTGGTGAGGAGACAGATTCTCGCCACGCCACCTGGTAGGAGCGACCTGTCAGGTAGGACGCAATCCAAGCGTGGGCCGCGCCGGAGATGCCCAACTCGGAGAGGGTGGAGAGGAGGATGTGATGGTTCACAGTATCGAAGGCAGCCGATAGGTCTAGAAGGATGAGAGCAGAGGAGAGAGAGTTAGCTTTAGCAGTGCGGAGCGCCTCCGTGATACAGAGAAGAGCAGTCTCAGTTGAATGACTAGTCTTGAAACCTGACTGATTTGGATCAAGAAGGTCATTCTGAGAGAGATAGCGGGAGAGCTGGCCAAGGACGGCACGTTCAAGAGTTTTGGAGAGAAAAGAAAGAAGGGATACTGGTCTGTAGTTGTTGACATCGGAGGGATCGAGTGTAGGTTTTTTCAGAAGGGTGCAACTCTCGATCTCTTGAAGACGGAAGGGACGTAGCCAGCGGTCAGGGATGAGTTGATGAGCGAGGTGAGGTAAGGGAGAAGGTCTCCGGAAATGGTCTGGAGAAGAGAGGAGGGGATAGGGTCAAGCGGGCAGGTTGTTGGGCGGCCGGCCGTCACAAGACGCGAGATTTCATCTAGAGAGAGAGGGGAGAAAGAGGTCAGAGCACAGGGTAGGGCAGTGTGAGCAGAACCAGCGGTATCGTTTGACTTAGCAAACGAGGATCGGATGTCGTCGACCTTCTTTTCAAAATGGTTGACGAAGTCATCTGCAGAGAGGGAGGAGGGAGGGGAGGAGGATTCAGGAGGGAGGAGAAGGTGGCAAAAGAGCTTCCTAGGGTTAGAGGCAGATGCTTGGAATTTAGAGTGGTAGAAAGTGGCTTTAGCAGCAGAGACAGAGGAGGAAAATGTAGAGAGGAGGGAGTGAAAGGATGCCAGGTCCGCAGGGAGACAAATACACATACACGCCAGCTGACAAATACACG
>NC_068442.1:45709885-45718512 GCF_023373465.1 Oncorhynchus keta
TGACAGTTTCAGACAGCATCGACAGGAAGAATGTTAACATGTAGATAACATTGTAATAAAAGTAATTACACAAATAAATTCAACAAAGAATGTAATGTTACAAAAGCAAATACATATTGTTTTTGTCTACGTTGTCATTGGTTACAGTACTATGTCTACTTTCCCCTTTCTTACATTACTTCCCTTTCTTTCTTCATTTAAGGTAACCATTTCCAACGGTCAATGTTTGTGCCCCTGTCAGCTTGCCAAAAAAGCAGACAGTTTGTTCTTCTCACGATGTAAGTTCAGTTTGTGGTTGCTGATCCAGAACACTAGTTCCTCATAGTCCAATTTTGTGCAACAGGTGTATTTGGAAGTTCTGGATCCATTCGGTAGAACCTGCCAGGTGTCCAAGCAAACACCTTCTGATCAAGAAGCACACTTACTATACATGGTTGATGTTCCTCAGATGTACTTGCTATTCAGTGCTTTCCAGACTCTGACTTCAGCTCACAGACTTTATCAAATGGCTGTAATGAGGTCTGTCTGCTCACCAATGGTCCTGTTCAGTTTCTGTGCAATGTCAAACTGGACATGGGCCTCTTGATGTTGGATGAGATCTTTTGTGAGGCGGACATGGTGTTCACAGTTCTTGCATCAAATACTCTGGGACGATTACTCCTTTCTATAGAGTAAGTGCAAGCAGAAAAAAATAGATTAGCAAATGGGGACAACTAAGAGGGGGCAGAGGGGGACGTGTGATGGAGAAGCCGGGCTAGTGGAGGAGCTCTCTGTCTGGGAAGAACGGCGGAGCTGTAAAGAGAGCGTCAGAGTATTTCTGTGATGTAATCATGCTGGAGCATCTGGCCGCTGTTAGCATGTAATCTGTGTTCTTAGCACACCTGCCAGTGTGATCCATGACTCCTGGCCCTGCGGAGGCACGCAGAACAAAGCACAAATTTAGCAGGCTCGCTGCACCTCACATCCTCCACACCTCTCCCTCACTTTCTACTCGTGCAATTATCACCTTTTGCTTTGTGTGTTAAAATGATGCCTAGGAATGCTGGAAGTAGGCCCTATGCATAATACTGCACACACAAAAGTGATCTTACCCACAGTAAAGTCTGATGCATTTGACACGTTTTCCAAAATATGCTCAATTAACAGTGTTGAGCATTCCCAATTCAATGTAAATTGTTAACCAAACAGAGGTAGCCTACAGTAGTTGTATAATTCAACCAGTTATTTCCCCACTTTTTTCAGTTCACCTCAGACCTTGCACTAACGTTTCCAACTGCACTACTGACCTGTCAGGAGGTACACCGTCAATACTTATTGGGGTAAGTTGAGTCATTTCTTTTAACATTCAGCATCACTTTGGCAATGGAAATATTGTATTCTTTCTAACAAAGATATCGACATATAGTTTATTTTTGGATGTTGTGTATCCCTGGAAATATTCGGAATTCATGTCAACATTGCCTATGTTTTCATGTTGCACATATTTCAATTCTCATTAAATCCTTTCAATATTTGTATATGCATTTCTAAAATGTACAGTTGGTTTGAGGTTCTGAAGTTTACATTTTTTACATTTAAGTCATTTAGCAGACGCTCTTATCCAGAGCGACTTACAAATTGGTGCATTCACCTTATGACATCCAGTGGAACAGCCACTTTACAATAGTGCATCTAAATCTTTTAGGGGGAAGGGGGTGAGAAGGATTACTTATCCTATCCTAGGTATTCCTTAAAGAGGTGGGGTTCAGGTGTCTCCCGGAAGGTGGTGATTGACTCCGCTGTCCTGGCGTCGTGAGGAGTTTGTTCCACCATTGGGGAGCCCAGAGCAGCGAACAGTTTTGGCGACTGGGCTGAGCGGGAACTGTACTTCCTCAGTGGTAGGGAGACGAGCAGGCCAGAGGTGGATGAACGCAGTGCCCTTGTTTGGGTGTAGGGCCTGATCAGAGCCTGGAGGTACTGAGGTGCCGTTCCCCTCACAGCTCCGTAGGCAAGCACCATGGTCTTGTAGCGGATGCGAGCTTCAACTGGAAGCCAGTGGAGAGAGCGGAGGAGCGGGGTGACGTGAGAGAACTTGGGAAGGTTGAACACCAGACGGGCTGCGGCGTTCTGGATGAGTTGTAGGGGTTTAATGGCACAGGCAGGGAGCCCAGCCAACAGCAAATTGCAGTAATCCAGACGGGAGATGACAAGTGCCTGGATTAGGACCTGCGCCGCGTCCTGTGTGAGGCAGGGTCGTACTCTGCGGATGTTGTAGAGCATGAACCTACAGGAACGGGCCACCGCCTTGATGTTAGTTGAGAACGACAGGGTGTTGTCCAGGATCACGCCAAGGTTCTTAGCGCTCTGGGAGGAGGACACAATGGAGTTGTCAACCGTGATGGCGAGATCATGTAACGGGCAGTCCTTCCCCGGGAGGAAGAGCAGCTCCGTCTTGCCGAGGTTCAGCGAGGTGGTGATCCGTCATCCACACTGATATATCTGCCAGACATGCAGAGATGCGGTCACACTGGTCATCAGAAGGGAAAGGAAGATTGATCATGTGTCGTCTGCATAGCAATGATAGGAGAGACCATGTGAGTTATGTAATAGAGCCAAGTGACTTTGGTGTATAGCGAGAATGGAGGGCTAGAACAGAGCCCTGGGGACACCAGTGGTAAGAGCGTGGTGAGGAGACAGATTCTCGCCACGCCACCTGGTAGGAGCGACCCTGTCAGGTAGGACGCAATCAAGCGTGGGCGCGCCGGAGATGCCCAACTCGGAGAGGTGGAAGAGGGGATGTGATGGTTCACAGTATCGAAGGCAGCCGATAGGTCTAGAAGGATGAGAGCAGAGGAGAGAGAGTTAGCTTTAGCAGTGCGGAGCGCCTCCGTGATACAGAGAAGAGCAGTCTCAGTTGAATGACTCGTCTTGAAACCTGACTGATTTGGATCAAGAAGGTCATTCTGAGAGAGATAGCGGGAGAGCTGGCCAAGGACGGCACGTTCAAGAGTTTTGGAGAAAAGAAAGAAGGGATACTGGTCTGTAGTTGTTGACATCGGAGGGATCGAGTGTAGGTTTTTTCAGAAGGGTGCAACTCTCGATCTCTTGAAGACGGAAGGGACGTAGCCAGCGGTCAGGGATGAGTTGATGAGCGAGGTGAGGTAAGGAGAAGGTCTCCGGAAATGGTCTGGAGAAGAGAGGAGGGGATAGGGTCAAGCGGGCAGGTTGTTGGGCGGCCGGCCGTCACAAGACGCGAGATTTCATCTGGAGAGAGAGGGGAGAAAGAGGTCAGAGCACAGGGTAGGGCAGTGTGAGCAGAACCAGCGGTGTCGTTTGACTTAGCAAACGAGGATCGGATGTCGTCGACCTTCTTTTCAAAATGGTTGACAAAGTCATCTGCAGAGAGGGAGGAGGGAGGGGGAGGAGGATTCAGGAGGGAGGAGAAGGTGGCAAAGAGCTTCCTAGGGTTAGAGGCAGATGCTTGGAATTTAGAGTGTTAGAAAGTGGCTTTAGCAGCAGAGACAGAGGAGGACAATGTAGAGAGGAGGGAGTGAAAGGATGCCAGGTCCGCAGGGAGGCGAGTTTTCCTCCATTTCCGCTCGGCTGCCCGGAGCCCTGTCATTGAAATGTTGAGCCATTGACCTTTTAAAATATTGTCCCATGTACATTGTGTAATTTTGCTGATGTACCCCATAGGGGTATCGAATGGCAATCGAAATTGACCATGTGCATTATGATAGGGACGTGTGCAGCTGCGCTCTGCATTTAGAATATCTTGAGTGCTGCCAGCTGTGGGCAGGATTAAAATAAATCGAACCCAATGAAAACTGACCCTTCATTATGTGACATACAATTGTGTCTTATCTCACAAATCTCAGTTTTTAGACAAGACTGACTTTACGACCGGGGAGTTGCTTTTTAAATCCCTGTTCTTTAAATCCTGTGTGAATTACTACTTTCACTTTAGTGATGTGCAGGTTGACTCATAACCCGCAGTCCCTGTGGTTATTTCCTGCGGGGCAGGCGGGTTTAGGGTCATGAAATATTGTGTGGATGAAGGGCAGGTGGGTTGAATAAAGAGAAAACAATGAATTAAAAATCCATGAATGTCTAATTACTGTGCAGTTGATATCTATAGGATACACTGAGGTTTATATTTTGTTCTCTGTATCTGGCGTTAGTGTGTAGCCTCAGCTTAGGGCCTAACTGTAGCATGCCAAACACCAGCTAAAAAATACACACCAACCGACAAATACACGCCAGCTGACAAATACACACCAGCTGACAAATACACGCCAGCTGACAAATACACACCAACTGACAAATACACGGCAGCTGACAAATACACGCCAGCTGACAAATACACGCCAGCTGACAAATACACGGCAGCTGACAAATACACGCCAGCTGACAAATACACGCCAGCTGACAAATACACGCCAACTGACAAATACACACCAACTGACAAATACACACCAACTGACAAATACACACCAGCTGACAAATACACACCAACTGACAAATACACACCAGCTGACAAATACACACCAACTGACAAATACACACCAACTGACAAATACACACCAGCTGACAAATACACACCAACTGACAAATACACGCCAGCTGACAAATACTCACCAGCTGACAAATACACGCCAACTGACAAATACACACCAGCTGACAAATACACGCCAACTGACAAATACACGCCAACTGACAAATACACGCCAACTGACAAATACACACCAACTGACAAATACACACCAGCTGACAAATACACACCACCAACTGACAAATACCAACTGACAAATACACTGACAAATGCCAGCTGACAAATACACGCCACATAGCTGACAAAAACCAGAAACCAACTGACAAATACACACAACTGACAAATACACACCAACTGACAAATACACACCAGCTGACAAATACACACCAACTGACAAATACACACCAACTGGACAAATACGCCACTGACAAATACAACTGACAAATACACACCAGCTGACAAATACACACCAACTGACAAAATACAACTGACAAATACCAAGCTGACAAATACACGCCAACTGACAAATACACGCCAACTGACAAATACACGCTGACAAACTATAGCCAACTGACAAATACAATGACAAATGCCAGCCCCTGACAAATACACGCCAGCTGACAAATGCCGCCAGCTGACAAGTACCATAGCTGACAAGTACCACATCAATGACAAATACACACCAATAAATACACGCCAACTGACAAATACACACCAACTGACAAATACACACCAACTGACCAAATACACACCAGCCCGGCAAATACACGCCAGCTGACAAATACACCAGCTGACAAATACACACCAACTGACAAATACACACCAACTGACAAATACACACCAGCTGACAAATACTCACCAGCTGACAAATGCCCGCCAACTGACCAACAGCTGACAAATACGCCAGCTGACAAATGCCGCCAACTGACAAATACACGCCAGCTGACAAATACCGTAACTGACAAATACCGCCAACTGACAATACCGTAAGCTGACAAAGTACAGCGCCAGCTGACAAGTACACGCCAATGATAAATACACACCAACTGACAAATACCGCCAGCTGACAAATACGCCAACTGACAAATACACACCCAGCATCATCTTACTCACCAGCTGACAAATGCCCGCCAACACAAATGCTCACCAGCTGACAAATACCCGCCAACACAAATACCCGCCAACTGACAAATGCCAGCCAACTGACAAATACACACCAACTGACAAATACACACCAGCCAAATACACACCAGCTGACAAATACACACCAACTGACAAATACACACCAACTGACAAATACACACCAGCTGACAAATACACCAGCTGACAAATACACTCCAGTAAAAACACACCAGCTGACAAATACACGCCAGCTGACAAATACACCAGCTGACAAATACACACCAACTGACAAATACACACCAACTGACAAATACACACCAGCTGACAAATACCCGCCAACCCACAAATACCCGCCAGCTGACAAATACACGCCAGCTGACAAATACACGCCAACTGACAAATACACGCCAACTGACAAATACACGCCAACTGACAAATACACGCCAACTGACAAATACCGCCCGGCTGACAAATACACGCATCAGCTGACAAGTACACGCCAGCTGACAAATACACACCAACTGACAAATACACGCCAGCTGACAAATACACGCCAACTGACAAATACACACCAGCTGACAAATACTCACCAGCTGACAAATACCCGCCAACTTACAAAATGCTCACCAGCTGACAAATACCCCGCCAACTGCCAAATACCCGCCAACTGACAAATACACGACAACTAACCAAATACACACCAACTGACAAATACACGCAACTGACAAATACACACCAGCTGACAAATACACACCAACTGACAAATACACACCAACTGACAAATACACCCCAGCTGACAAATACACGCCAACTGACAAATACAGCTCCAGCTGACAAAAACCGCTGACACCGTAACTGACAAATACACCAACTGACAAATACACACCAGCTGACAAATGCACACCAACTGACAAATACACACCAACTGACAAATACACTGCTGACAAATACTCACCAGCTGACAAATACCCGCCAACTGACAAATACCCGCCAACTGACAAATACACGCCAGCTGACAAATACACGCCAGCTGACAAACACGCCAACTGACAAATACACGCCAACTTAATAATACACGCCAACTGACAAATACACGCCAGCTGACAAGTACACGCCAGCTGACAAATACACACCAACTGACAAATACACGCCAGCTGACAAATACACGCCAACTGACAAATACACACCAGCTGACAAATACTCACCAGCTGACAAATACCCGCCAACTTACAAATACCCGCCAACTGACAAATACACGCCAACTGACAAATACACGCCAACTGACAAATACATCCCAACTGACAAATACACGCCAACTGACAAATACACGCCAGCTGACAAATACACGCCAACTGACAAATACACGGCAACTGACAAATACATCCCAACTGACAAATACACGCCAACAGACAAATACACGCCAGCTGACAAATACACGCCAACTGACAAATACACGCCAACTGACAAATACATCCCAACTGACAAATACACGCCAACTGACAAATACACGCCAGCTGACAAATACACGCCAGCTGACAAATACACGCCAGCTGACAAATACACGCCAACTGACAAATACACACCAACTGACAAATACACACCAGCTGACAAATACACGCCAGCTGACAAATACACACCAACTGACAAATACACACCAGCTGACAAATACACGCCAGCTGACAAATACACGCCAGCTGACAAATACACGCCAACTGACAAATACACGCCAGCTGACAAATACACGCCAGCTGACAAATACACGCCAGCTGACAAATACACGCCAACTGACAAATACACGCCAACTGACAAATACACACCAGCTGACAAATACACGCCAGCTGACAAATACACACCAGCTGACAAATACACGCCAACTGCCAAATACACGCCAACTGACAAATACATCCCAAATGACAAATACACCAGCTGACAACTGACAAATACCCGCCAGCTGACAAATACAAATACACGCCAACTGACAAATACACGCCAACTGACAAATACATCCCAACTGACAAATACACGCCAACTGACAAATACCAATGGCCCCACCTGACAATTACGCCAACTGACAAATACACGGCAACTGACAAATACATCCCAACTGACAAATACACGCCAACTGACAAATACACGCCAGCTGACAAATACACGCAAATACACACCAACTGTCAAATACACACCAATGACAAATACACGCCAACTGACAAATACACCCAGCTGACAAATACACACCAGCTGACAAATACACGCCAACTGACAAATACACCAACTGACAAATAAAATCCCAACTGACAAATACCACGCCAACTGACAAATACACGCCAACTGACAAATACATCCCAACTGACAAATACATCCCAACTGACAAATACCGCCAACTGACAAATACATCCCAACTGACAAATACCACCAACTGACAAATACACGCCAACTGACAAATACCGCCAGCTGACAAATACCATGTATGCCACAGCTGACAAATACACACCAACTGACAAATACACACCAACTGACAAATACACACCAGCTGACAAATACACGCCAGCTGACAAATACACACCAGCTGACAAATACACACCAACTGACAAATACACACCAACTGACAAATACACACCAGCTGACAAATACTCACCAGCTGACAAATACCCGCCAACTGACAAATACCCGCCAACTGACAAATACACGCCAACTGACAAATACACGCCAACTGACAAATACACGCCAACTGACAAATACACGCCAACTGACAAATACACGCCAACTGACAAATACACGCCAACTGACAAATACACGCCAACTGACAAATACACGCCAGCTGACAAATACACGCCAACTGACAAATACACGCCAGCTGACAAATACACGCCAACTGACAAATACACACCAGCTGACAAATACTCACCAGCTGACAAATACCCGCCAGCTGACAAATACCCGCCAACTGACAAATACACGCCAACTGCCAAATACA
>NC_068442.1:45718612-45836112 GCF_023373465.1 Oncorhynchus keta
CAAATACACGCCAGCTGACAAATACACGCCAAATACACACCAGCTGACAAATACACGCCAGCTGACAAATACACGCCAACTGACAAATACACGCCAACTGACAAATACACACCAACTGACAAATACACACCAGCTGACAAATACACGCCAGCTGACAAATACACACCAGCTGACAAATACACACCAACTGACAAATACACACCAACTGACAAATACACACCAGCTGACAAATACTCACCAACTGACAAATACACACCAACTGACAAATACACGCCAACTGACAAATACACGCCAGCTGACAAATACACGCCAACTGACAAATACACGCCAACTGACAAATACACGCCAACTGACAAATACACAAATACACGCCACACGCCAGCTGACAAATACACGCCAACTGACAAATACACGCCAGTGACAAATGCCAACTGACAAATACACGCCAACTGACAAATACACGCCAAATACTGACAAATACACGCCAACTGACAAATACCCGCCAACTTACAAATACACGCCAACTGCCAAATACACGCCAACTGACAAATACATCCCAACTGACAAATACACGCCAACTGACAAATACACGCCAGCTGACAAATACATGCCAACTGACAAATACACGGCAACTGACAAATACATCCCAACTGACAAATACACGCCAACTGACAAATACACGCCAGCTGACAAATACACGCCAACTGACAAATACACACCAACTGTCAAATACACACCAGCTGACAAATACACGCCAACTGACAAATACATCCCAACTGACAAATACACACCAGCTGACAAATACACGCCAACTGACAAATACACATCCCAACTGACAAATACACGCCAACTGACAAATACACGCCAACTGACAAATACATCCCAACTGACAAATACACACCAACTGACAAATACACGCCAACTGACAAATACACGCCAACTGACAAATACACACCAACTGACAAATACACACCAACTGACAAATACACACCAGCTGACAAATACACACCAGCTGACAAATACACGCCAACTGACAAATACACACCAACTGACAAATACACGCCAACTGACAAATACACACCAACTGACAAATACACGCCAACTGACAAATACACACCAACTGACAAATACACACCAACTGACAAATACACACCAACTGACAAATGCACACCAGCTGACAAATACTCACCAGCTGACAAATACACACAAATACCCGCCAACTGACAAATACCCGCCAAACAAATACACGCCAACTGACAAATACCCGCCAACTGACAAATACACGCCAACTGACAAATACAAATGACAAATACGCCAACTGCCAACTGACAAATACATCAAATACACGCCAACTGACAAATACATCCCAACTGACAAATACACGCCAACTGACAAATACACGCCAACTGACAAATACACGCCAACTGACAAATACATCCCAACTGACAAATACACACCAACTGACAAATACCCGCCAGCTGACAAATACCCGCCAACTGACAAATACACGCCAGAAAATACACTCCCTTTAAGCTATAAATATACACCAACTGACAAATACTTTAGGAAAAAGTTAACGTCGATCCAATGAGGTTGAAATGGACAATGTCGGGGTCGAATTAAATAAGAGAAAAGCTGCAATATGGTGAGCTGAAAATAATAAGTAGGTCAGAACAGTAGTCAAATGTTTGGGAAAGATTTGGTGAAGTGGTAAGAGGACGATAGCAGGTTGTTATGTGCGATGATTGTGAGGCGATATACAAATTCGTCAGTCACAAGACGGGGACTCCAAATGGCACGTCAAGGAAACAGTACTGTTCAGATGGGTTAGCCTAAATGGAATAGAAGACTAACTGAAATCTGGACACTGACTGTAAGTCTATAACCTCTCTCACAGCCTGATATAATATTAAGTATTTCTTACAGCAAAATTATGCACCAAATGTACATTTTTACTCCTATATTATTTCTTTCTTTCAGGGTCTTGAGAGAATGAATGCGAGGTTAGGGACCATATATAAATGTGCTATCTTTATCAGCATCATTAAAGCTGATAGTATTTCAACCACATAAAATATAAATCCAAGCCGAACGGAAATCGTATCAAAAACATGTTTGGTTGTTACATCGGCTTTTAATTTCCTTAAAACTAGTAAAACTGATGTAATTTCGGAAATTTTGCACAGAATCTTTCTAGTTAAAAAAAAATGTTTTTGCATTTTCTACCCAGTCCCTAAACACATTTGCTGTGTGAGAGCAGCAGAGATGAAATAGGAAGAGAAAACAAACTTTACTGACATCAGCCAGATTTGAAGCATTCCTTCTATCAATGTATGACCTTTTTCTGGTGAGCAAGGGTATATTTAGTCTTCTAGGGCAACAAGTAATGACAGAAGAGAAGCTGCATGCATACCTATGTAATTATAAGGAAGTTTCCGAACAAAAATGCCAGAAATTATCAGAAACATAGGACTATCTAAAAAAAAGGCCTGTCAAAAAATAATTCCACCATCTCTGACTATACGGCACATTTTCTATATTTGCGGGTCAGGTAAGGGACTCACAATTGAGCTTTTCACATATAGCGGTTGTGGATGGGTTATTGGAAGTTGTGGGTGGGTAAGGGTGAGCAAACAGCTGACCTCCGCATCACTATATCACATCCTACTACCTAGTATGTTCTCCAAAGTGGTTTTGGAAATCTGTCACTGTTGTGCTGCTGGTTGCTGCCCACCATTAAGTCTTCAGCAGCATGCTGTAGACACCTCCCTCCTGAGAGCACTATTGATTGCCTCGCCTGAAAAAACCCTAGCAACCAAGTGTTGTTCAAGGTGCCTGTTGCCAAGCCCCTGCTCTCTCTCAAGCCTTGATGCATCTCCTTACTCTATTTATATGGAGATAAATGTATCTACCTTATATCCCATTAGAAAAGCTCTTTTTATCATGCTTTCAGAAGGTATTCACACCACTTGACTTTTTACACATTTTGTTGTGTTACGAAATGGGATTAAAATGGATTGAATTGTCATGTTTTGTAAACGATGTACACAAAATACTGGAAAAGTGGAATAATTTGTTACCTTTTCACTCCGTCAATTATGTTAGTATTGTGGACTAACTACAATGTTGTTGATTGATCCTCAGTTATCTCCTATCACAGCCATTACACTCTGTAACTGTTTTGAGTTCATGGTGAAATCCCTGAGCAGTTTCCTTCCTCTCCGGTAACTGAGTTAGTAAGGGCCCTTGTATCTTTGTAGTGACTGGGTGTATTTGATGCACCATCAAATGTGGAATAAATAACTGCACAATGCTCAAAGGGATATTCAATGTCTGCTTCTTTTATTTTTTTTGCATCCACCAATAGGTTCCCTTTTTTGCGAATCCTTGGAAAACCTCCCTGGTCTTTGTGGTTGAAACTCACTGTCAGATGGATCATACAGATAATTGTATGTGTGTGTGGGGTACAGAGATTATGTGGTGGTCATTTAAAAATCATGTTAAACACCATTATTGCACACAGAGTCAGTCCTGGCAACTTCTGTGACTTGTTAAGCACATTTTTAATCCTAAACTTATTTAGGCCATAACAAAGGTTGAATACTGATTGACTCAGCTTTTCATCTTTCATTAATTTGTTAACATTTCTAAAAACCTAATTCCACTTTGACATTATGGGGTATTGTGTGTTGATCAGTGACACAACATCTCAATTTAATCCATTTTAAATTCGGGCTGTAAAACAAAAAATAAAGTGGAACAAGTCAAGCGGTGTGAATAGTTTCTCAAAGCCCTTTATATCATGCAGTACATGTGTTGCACCAGTGAATCTTAGTCATCTTTGGCTGGTACTTTAATCAAACAATCATCTCATATGGGCTTGATGGTTATTGCTTCGGATTGCGCACACATCCGCACCCAGATCAATTTATAGGCACACAACACACAACACACACACAACACACACGCACACACAACACACACGCACACACAACACACACGCACACACAACACACATGCACACACAACACACAACACACACGCACACAAATTGATATGAGCAACGTTGCATGAAGCGAAAACAGCCTATACTCTTTCTCCCATTTCCATTTTCTTCATCAACGTAAAGTCCCGGTTCTAGATTCATCTCTGTGTTTTACAACCAGTGATTATGCTTCATAGCATAATGAGCCTACTGAGATTCAGCACAGATCAGAACCGTCCTCCGTCCTGGAAACAGGTGTACGGTTACGGTTAGGGTAATTTTTAGGGTACAGTATTGTTCCCGGGGGTACAAAATGGGCTTTGATGTGGTCGGTCTGACTCATGGACTGCTGCATCCTAGCTGTCAGAAAGCTCCTTACTGAGAGGAAAAACATTTGTACAGCCTCTCTCCCACCCTTCTCTTCTCTCTTTTACCAGGCCTGACATACATTACTGAGGCCTTGGGCCAAAGCCTCAGATCACAGAGAACTGTACAATATCTTCACTTGCTATTTATGAAATTAGGTTGATGAGAGAGATGAGGCCGGGCTACGATTGAGAGTGAGATTGTCAGTCGCACCTTCAGTTATTACCCGATGCATAGTAAGCTTATTCAAATGTATTTAGTGGCAAACAACTTCCTTTGGGTTCCATTTGGTTGGCTTCAGACTCTAGACCCCTCACCTCTGGACCTGGAAGTCCCACTGCTTGTTTTCATTGTTCTCATCTAACCAGGGACTGATGTAGACCTGGCACACCAGGTGGGTGATTCCCCTCTAACCAGGGACTGATGTAGACCTGGCACACCAGGTGGGTGATTCCCCTCTAACCAGGGACTGATGTAGACCTGGCACACCAGGTGGGTGATTCCCCTCTAACCATGGACTGATGTAGACCTGGCACACCAGGTGGGTGATTCCCCTCTAACCAGGGACTGATGTAGACCTGGCACACCAGGTGGGTGCAATTCATTATCAGGTAGAACAGAGAACCAGCGTGATCCTGACCTCATAGGGTAAGAGTTGAATACCCCTGCTCTATACAATGACAACCTAATTTTTAAAATTGTCAATAATACCAAGAAACCTAACGATTCAGTAAGAGGTAGTGAATCGGATTCACGTCATACTCTGTCGTCATGGTGACGCATAACAGATCATTTTAAGGGTGACATTATATTACTTTATCAACAATGTATAATTGAGCAGTGACTTCTACGAAGTCTCCCTACGTGGTCTGTCCCCAGCAGACGGCAGACATGACCGCTCGTAGTATCACTGACTGAGGAAGATACAGAGGTAAAGCGCCCAGAAATAATGTCTCAGAAGGACGACATGGAGTTCAGTTGTAGTGAAATGTATCTCTTCTTTCTTTCTGGTCCCAGAGCAACAGCCCTCTGATCCCCACAGCCCTCTGATCCCCACAGCCCTCTGATCCCCACAGCCCTCTGATCCCCACAGCCATCTGAACCCCACAGCCCTCTGATCCCCACAGCCCTCTGATCCCCACAGCCCTCTGATCCCCACAGCCCTCCCCACAGCCCTGATCCCCACAGCCCTCTGATCCCCACAGCCCTCAGATCCCCACAGCCCTCTGATCCCCACAGCCCTCTGATCCCCACAGCCCTCTGATCCCCACAGCCCTCTGATCCCCACAGCCCTCTGATCCCCACAGCCCTCTGATCCCCACAGCCCTCTGATCCCCACAGCCCTCTGATCCCCACAGCCCTCTGATCCCCACAGCCCTCTGATCCCCACAGCCCTCTGAGTATTCTGCTCTCTTTGAGCAGCATCCATATACCTGATGGTCACATGTTTTATTACCCACTAAAGCATTATGCTCCACGCCTTTGATATTGATTTATGTACTGTATTTGCCGCGGTAAGACCTGATGAATGACTGTGCTCTCCTGGCTGCCGCAACACAATCTGGCGCATTACAAATTGTAAACATTTGTTTTCCTCCTTAAGTGGATCCGACGACACCCCAGACAAATACTTTGATCCTCTGAGTAGAGCTCCCACAAGACAAAACATGTCCCGTCCTCCATTACCTTTGTCGGGTCAACTCTCTAAAGCGCAGTCCAACTGGTTTGAGCCCTAGTTTGCCATTCTGAGTTGACTTTAGGATCTAGTACAGTAATCACAACCTCTACCATTATCTTTGATTCTGTCGTTCCACTAATGACAGTAGTGGATAGTGACACAGCTTTGGATACTTCCTATCAGTCTGATGTATGATACATGATGTATCCGCAAGATAAAACGTGTGTGCATTTACCCTGTGGTTTTCTTCTCGCGTCATGACCTCAGGTCAAATCAAATCAAGCTTTATTTATATAGCACATTTCAGACAGGAATGCAACACAATGCGCTTCACAGCATAAGAACTAATCAAAATAATAACACTCAAATATTTACTACACAACAAACAGAGAGTAATAAAAAAATAAAAAGAATAACAATTCAAACTGAAAGACTAAAAAGCACCCTAAGGAAAAGCAAAGCTAAAAAGTTCTTTTCTAAGATCCATTTTAAACATGTGACTTGTTTCAGGAAACTAGGCGTATGTCACACGTCACTACTTCACAGGAACAGCATTTTTTTCAATCAAAATGTGTATTTTGGCAGAAATGCCTTCTGAACATGTGAACTTGCATGTGCCTTAATAACAAACCTGTATTCCATCCATAAATACGAATAAAATAGTTCATTTTGAGCCATTTTTGAAAAACATAATATTAGCCATTGAGAACTACAAAAGTTGTGTTACTTTTCTCAACAACATTGATGACCTGAATTTAGCAGGCGCTATCCACAGATCAGTAGGAAAAAGTGATGGGCTACTCTCTGCACATGTCACGGTCTTTGTGTAGCTACAAACAAAATGGCGTTAAATGGTTCCAGTCTGCTGTGAAGCGTTCATCCATGTATACGGGTAAGAGTCTAGCTACATTTTTCAGATATAAGTTTCTAATTTTGTCAGAAAGTACTTTTTATTGCAAGTTAAGCCACACTATTAGTTAACTAGCAAACGTTGGCTTGCTGGCTCGCTAGCTAACTTTACGTGTATGATCTGTGTAGTAATATTATTCTAATCAGAAACCATTTGCATTGCTAGTTATAGCCTAATTAACATGGAACCTAGTTTGTTAGCTTTAGCTTCCTGCAGATTCATACTACAGCGATGACAATGTTTGTACTGGTAGTAGTATGAGTTTGGATTATGCCGGTTCATTGTTTAGCTACCTAGGTAGCTACATGTCTAAACAAAAGACTCCACTTTGGCCGGATTATTACATGACCCATCAAATTAGCAGATGTGTCTGGAGGTGATTACGGACATCGATTGCATTTCACGAACATGTGTACATGTCTAGACAATAATGACCCATCCACTTAGCTAGATGTGGGTGAGGGGTGGTTATAGCATTTCTTTCACATGACCCATCAATTTAGACAAGTGTGTTGGCTAAGCGTCATCTAACGATAAAATATTTTTATTTCGACACTTTCTGTTTTTGATATTGCTACTATGCAAGTACTATCACTGTACCGTTTACACATTCTGTATCCTGTGCATGTGACAAATAAACAGCTTTTATTTGATATAGCGTGTGTTTACCACATGGCCTCACATGTGAATCCTTAAAGAGATGGGTGGGGCTAAGGCTTAAGAGGATGTGAAAGATGTTGAATGGGTGTAGACAAAAGAAGAGCGCTTCAGTAGGTGAACCAAAACATTCAAGGACCATTTTCTCAAAAGTTAAAATTTTACCTTTATTTAACCAGGAAAGTCAGTTAATTGCAAATTCTTATTTTCAATGACGGCCTAAGAACAGTGGGTTAACTGCCTGTTCAGGGGCAGAACAACAGATTTGTACCTTGTCAGCTCGGGGGTATGAACTCACAACCTTCCGGTTACTTGTCACACGCTCTAACCACTAGGCTACCCTGCTGTTTATCAAGTTTCAAAGCATAATTACTTTCCCAGTGATCCTCAATTGCATTGTATGATGTACAATTTTCTAGCTCTGAGTCTCTACTTTTATCCAATGTAGAAAAACACAATTTCAAATATTGCTACAGAATTGAGGTGGTCGGTCACATATGTCCACAGTTTTGGTCTCTCTCAGGTTCTCTGGCAGGCTACTCCAGAGGTAGGGGGCATAGTGACTGGGCTGCTTCTCCATGCCTCTTGGTCCAAGGCTTTGGGATAGGTAAAAGGCCAGTGCCACAGGACCTGAGGGACCTACTGGGTACATAACTTAAACGGTCAGAGAGGCAGGTTCCACTGTTGCTCCCATGCTAAATCAACCATTGGAAGAAAGAAGAAAGGGTTTGTCATTCATGCAAACAACAACTAGTTGAGAAGCCATGATTTCCTTTAAACGCTTGCCAAAAGAACACAGTGACTCTCACTCACGCATTCCCTCTCTCAGCATGTCTCCCCATTTTTTCTCTCTCTCACACACACACACACACACACACACACACACACACACACACACACACACACACACACACACACACACACACACACACACACACACACACACACACACACACACACACACACACACACACACACACACACACACACACACACACACACACACACACACACACACACACACACACACACACACACACACACACACTGCTGCAACAAAAGAGGGGAAATGGGAAGCTTATAACCATTATTTAGTGTAACCAGCCCACCAATCACACTCCAGTTCAAAATCATGTTTATTCATTTTGCCCTGGAGGAGAGGGGAAAAGAGATGATTAAATTCTCATTTGACCTTATCATAATTTAGCTGAGCCTATTACGATGTCAATCATTTAAATTCAACATTGCAGAGCGGGGAGAGAGTAAGCAGGGAGAAGGGATTATGTCATATTGAGGGGCCACACAGTTCTCATATTGTTCGTAGTTATATTCATCCACTTATCATGTTTCTTAAGAGAGACGGTTGCCTGACCTGCTGAGGAGTGACGGACTCCATCCTAGCTGGAGGGGTGCTCTCATCTTATCTGCCAACATAGACAGGGCTCTAACTCCTCTAGCTCCACAATGAAATAGGGTGCAGGCCAGGCAGCAGGCTATTAGCCAGCCTGCCAGCATAGTGGAGTCTGCCACTAGCATAGTCAGTGTAGTCAGCTCAGCTATCACCATTGAGACCGTGTCTGTGCCTCGACCTAGGTTGGGCAAAACTAAACATGGCGGTGTTCGCCTTAGCAATCTCACTAGGATAAAGACCACCTCCATTCCTGTCATTACTGAAAGAGATCATGATACCTCACATCTCAAAATAGGGCTACTTAATGTTAGATCCCTTACTTCAAAGGCAATTATAGTCAATGAACTAATCACTGATCATAATCTTGATGTGATTGGCCTGACTGAAACATGGCTTAAGCCTGATGAATTTACTGTGTTAAATGAGGCCTCACCTCCTGGCTACACTAGTGACCATATCCCCCGTGCATCCCGCAAAGGCGGAGGTGTTGCTAACATTTACGATAGCAAATTTCAATTTACAAAAAAAAATGACGTTTTCGTCTTTTGAGCTTCTAGTCATGAAATCTATGCAGCCTACTCAATCACTTTTTATAGCTACTGTTTACAGGCCTCCTGGGCCATATACAGCGTTTCTCACTGAGTTCCCTGAATTCCTATCAGACCTTGTAGTCATTGCAGATAATATTCTAATCTTTGGTGACTTTAATATTCACATGGAAAAGTCCACAGACCCACTCCAAAAGGCTTTTGGAGCCATCATCGACTCAGTGGGTTTTGTCCAACATGTCTCTGGACCCACTCACTGTCACAGTCATACGCTGGACCTAGTTTTGTCCCATGGAATAAATGTTGTGGATCTTAATGTTTTTCCTCATAATCCTGGACTATCGGACCACCATTTTATTACGTTTGCAATTGCAACAAATAATCTGCTCAGACCCCAACCAAGGAACATCAAAAGTCGTGCTATAAATTCACAGACAACACAAAGATTCCTTGATGCCCTTCCAGACTCCCTCTGCCTACCCAAGGACGCCAGAGGACAAAAATCCGTTAACCACCTAACTGAGGATCTCAATTTAACCTTGCGCAATACCCTAGATGCAGTTGCACCCCTAAAAACTAAAAAAATGTCTCATAAGAAACTAGCTCCCTGGTACACAGAAAATACCCGAGCTCTGAAGCAAGCTTCCAGAAAATTGGAACGGAAATGGCGCCACACCAAACTGGAAGTCTTCCGACTAGCTTGGAAGGACGGTACCGTGCAGTACCGAAGAGCCCTTACTGCTGCTCGATCGTCCTATTTTTCTAACTTAATTGAGGAAAATAAGAACAATCCGAAATTCCTTTTTGATACTGTGGCAAAGCTAACTAAAAAGCAGCATTCCCCAAGAGAGGATGACTTTCACTTTAGCAGTGATAAATTCATGAACTTCTTTGAGGAAAAGATTATGATTATTAGAAAGCAAATTACGGACTCCTCTTTAAACCTGCGTATTCCTCCAAACCTCAGTTGTCCTGAGTCTGCACAACTCTGCCAGGACCTAGGATCAAGAGAGACGCTCAAGTGTTTTAGTACTATATCTCTTGACACAATGATGAAAATAATCATGGCCTCTAAACCTTCAAGCTGTATACTGGACCCTATTCCAACTAAACTACTGAAAGAGCTGCTTCCTGTGCTTGGCCCTCCTATGTTGAACATAATAAACGGCTCTCTATCCACTGGATGTGTACCAAACTCACTAAAAGTGGCAGTAATAAAGCCTCTCTTGAAAAAGCCAAACCTTGACCCAGAAAATATAAAAAACTATCGGCCTATATCGAATCTTCCATTCCTCTCAAAGATTTTAGAGAAGGCTGTTGCGCAGCAACTCACTGCCTTCCTGAAGACAAACAATGTATACGAAATGCTTCAGTCTGGTTTTAGACCCCATCATAGCACTGAGACGGCACTTGTGAAGGTGGTAAATGACATTTTAATGGCATCGGACCGAGGCTCTGCATCTGTCCTCGTGCTCCTAGACCTTAGTGCTGCTTTTGATACCATCGATCACCACATTCTTTTGGAGAGATTGGAAACCCAAATTGGTCTACACGGACAAGTTCTGGCCTGGTTTAGATCTTATCTGTCGGAAAGATATCAGTTTGTCTCTGTGAATGGTTTGTCCTCTGACAAATCAACTGTACATTTCGGTGTTCCTCAAGGTTCTGTTTTAGGACCACTATTGTTTTCACTATATATTTTACCTCTTGGGGATGTTATTCGAAAACATAATGTAAACTTTCACTGCTATGCGGATGACACACAGCTGTACATTTCAATGAAACATGGTGAAGCCCCAAAATTGCCCTCGCTAGAAGCATGTGTTTCAGACATAAGGAAGTGGATGGCTGCAAACTTTCTACTATTAAACTCGGACAAAACAGAGATGCTTGTTCTAGGTCCCAAGAAACAAAGAGATCTTCTGTTGAATCTGACAATTAATCTTAATGGTTGTACAGTCGTCTCAAATAAAACTGTGAAGGACCTCGGCACTCTGGACCCTGATCTCTCTTTTGAAGAACATATCAAGACCATTTCGAGGACAGCTTTTTTCCATCTACGTAACATTGCAAAAATCAGAAACTTTCTGTCCAAAAATGATGCAGAAAAATTAATCCATGCTTTTGTCACTTCTAGGTTAGACTACTGCAATGCTCTATTTTCCGGCTACCCGGATAAAGCACTAAATAAACTTCAGTTAGTGCTAAATACGGCTGCTAGAATCCTGACTAGAACCAAAAAATTTGATCATATTACTCCAGTGCTAGCCTCTCTACACTGGCTTCCTGTCAAAGCAAGGGCTGATTTCAAGGTTTTACTGCTAACCTACAAAGCATTACATGGGCTTGCTCCTACCTACCTCTCTGATTTGGTCCTGCCGTACATACCTACACGTACGCTACGGTCACAAGACGCAGGCCTCCTAATTGTCCCTAGAATTTCTAAGCAAACAGCTGGAGGCAGGGCTTTCTCCTATAGAGCTCCATTTTTATGGAACGGTCTGCCTACCCATGTCAGAGACGCAAACTCGGTCTCAACCTTTAAGTCTTTACTGAAGACTCATCTCTTCAGTGGGTCATATGATTGAGTGTAGTCTGGCCCAGGAGTGGGAAGGTGAACGGAAAGGCTCTGGAGCAACGAACCGCCCTTGCTGTCTCTGCCTGGCCGGTTCCCCTCTTTCCACTGGGATTCTCTGCCTCTAACCCTGTTACGGGGCTGAGTCACTGGCTTGCTGGGGCTCTCTCGTGCCGTCCCTGGGGGTGCGTCACCTGGGTGGGTTGATTCACTGTTGTGGTCGGCCTGGCTGGGTTGCCCCCCTTGGGTTGTACCGTGGCGGAGATCTTTGTGGGCTATACTCGGCCTTGTCTCGGGATGGTAAGTTGGTGGTTGAAGATATCCCTCTAGTGGTGTGGGGGATGTGCTTTGGCAAAGTGGGTGGGGTTATATCCTTCCTGTTTGGCCCTGTCCGGGGGTGTCCTCGGATGGGGCCACAGTGTCTCCTGACCCTCCTGTCTCAGCCTCCAGTATTTATGCTGCAGTAGTTTGTGTCGGGGGGCTAGGGTCAGTTTGTTATATCTGGGAGTACTTCTCCTGTCCTATTCGGTGTCCTGTGTGAATCTAAGTGTGCGTTCTCTAATTCTCTCCTTCTCTCTTTCTTTCTCTCTCTCGGAGGACCTGAGCCCTAGGACCATGTCCCAGGACTACCTGACATGAGGACTCCTTGCTGTCCCCAGTCCACCTGGCCATGCTCCTGCTCCAGTTTCAACTGACCTGAGCCCTAGGACCGTGCCCCAGGACTACCTGACATGAAGGCTCCTTGCTGTCCCCAGTCCACCTGACTGTGCTGCTGCTGCAGTTTCAACTGTTCTGCCTTATTATTATTCGACCATGCTGGTCATTTATGAACATTTGAACATCTTGGTCATGTTCTGTTATAATTCTACCCGGCACAGCCAGAAGAGGACTGGCCACCCCACATAGCCCGGTTCCTCTCTAGGTTTCTTCCTAGGTTTTGGCCTTTCTAGGGAGTTTTTCCTAGCCACCGTGCTTTTACACCTGCATTGTTTGCTGTTTGGGGTTTTAGGCTGGGTTTCTGTACAGCACTTTGAGATATCAGCTGATGTACGAAGGGCTATATAAATAAATTTGATTTGATTTGATTTGATTTAATGGGCTCAGTCAACTTGGTTCCTTATAGGAGAGTGGTTTTGGATGAGTAGAGGGTGTGATTTTTTTTTTCTTCCACAATTGGGGACGTGTGTCTTTCCCTTTTAAGACTATTCGATTACGTATCTAGACACATGGGCTCCGATAAGATACAGGAACGATACATTTTAGTTTGAAATGATTCAGTGCAATTCGTTTTGATTAGAGCAGGTATTCCCCCAGGGGTACGCGCAATGCAGTCGAGGGTACGCCAAATAAAAATGTGATTCACAAAACAAATAAAAATAAAAATAATAATAATGTATTTAATACTTTTTTGAACTTATTTTTCTTTCATATTTACAAACAGTCCATTTATATTTTCCAACGCGGCTAAACATAATGCCAAATACAGGTAGCCTAGTCAAATAATTAACATTCAATCACACTAACCGTTACTCTCTCGCGTGAATTCCACTAATGGTCCGTATGTAGCCAAACGTAGCTGCTGCTCATGTTGGTATCTGTACTGATGGCGCGAAAACCATGACAGGGACACATAGTGGAGTGGTAACGTGTGTGCAAGCAGTTGTTCCCAACACCACTTGTGTACACTGCAGCATCCACCAAGAGGCTCTTCCTGACAAGGGAATGCCTGACAGCTTGAAAGACGTTTTGGACACTAGGGAAAGCAAGGCCCCTAAAGTCTCATGTATTTTCTGCATTATGCAATGACATGGGCAGCGACCATGTAATACTGCCCATACATAAGTGCGCTAGTTATCAAGGGACAAAGTATTGTAACGTTTTTAAAAATTGAGAGACAAGCTTAAACTTTTCTGTCCTGACCATAATTTTAACTTGTCTGACCACTTGCATGATGACAAGTCTCTCACACGACTGGCCTATCTGGGTGATGTTTTTTCTCACCTGAATGATCTGAATCTAGGATTACAGGGACTCTCCACAACTATATTAAGTGTGCGGGACAACATTTAGGCTATAAAAAGTTTGAGTTCTTCTCTGTCTGCATTAACAAGGACAACACCCAGGTCATTGTATGATTTTTTTGTGTGCAAATGAACTCAAGCTTACGGACCTTGTCAAATGTGATATAGCTAAGCACCTGAGTGAGATGGGTGCGCAATTACGCAGGTACTTTCCCGAAACGGATGACACAAACAACTGGATTCGTTTTCCCTTTCATGCCCTGCCTCCAGTCCACTTAACAATATCTGAACAAGAGAGCCTCATTGAAATTGCAACAAGCAGTTCTGTGAAAATCTGATTTAATCAGAAGCCACTGCCAGATTTCTGGATTGGACTGCGCTCAGACTATCCTGCCTTGGCAAATCGCTCTGTCAACTAATAAAGCCTAATATTGCGCAAGCCATTTTACAAACATTTGAATGCTGAAGATGGCGCATAGATGTGCCAGATCAGGAATAGGCCTATAGTTGGTCAGCACACGAAGCTACGCACAGCGTGCAGCTTGACTCGGCTACTGATATTGCCTTGGGTTGGTCTGCATGGAAAGTGAATTGTAAATCAATGACTGTCAACATAATTACATGCTTAGTTTGACACTGAAGGAGAGGACGGCTGTTGTCACAAAGGATGAGAGGCATTTTCGGAAGGTAGAAAGTCATTTTGAGAAACATTTTAGTGAATCAGCGATTCCTAACGTTTGAATCAATTTTCTGACCGACGCATGCTACATTTGGATCGGTTTGGGGTACCGCACTCATGTCTTAAACATTTGAACCTGGATCTATGCCTATCAGTGAATCATTACATCCCTATTCAAAATCTATTCAATTTACGGCATAATTCTCATCTGATTCCATCAGAGCTCTTTGAATTGGACATTCAGTTTGATCAGAGCTAGGCCTAGTTATTAAAGATAACGAAGTTATTAACTTGATGCGTGTCTTTATAACCTAGGACATTGCATCATCATGATTAAAATCTTTAGACAGGAACACGTTTTTAATTATTCAAGTCTTTTTTAATTATTCAAGTTTTAATTATTCAAGTCTTTTTTAATTATTCAAGTTTTAATTATTCAAGACTTAATGGATTTCTTTTGGTCTGACTTCTTTCCACAACACATGAACCAAAAGCAACACTCCCATTTCCATTTTTGCAACAGACCTTTAATAGAAATACTGTTAGGCCCATGAAAAAAATAATCTCTTAATATTAGATGGGCTATACAATTACAATATTTGTATTTTTCATTTAACCTTTTATTTAACTAGGCAAGTCAGCTGGTTACTAAACACACAACACAATCATATCCTCACAGCAAACCTCTCCTTTGGTTTGACAGGGATATTGTTGGGTCTCTCCGACTCTTAATGATTTTGTCTGTTCTGGCTGCTACTGACTTGATTTGGTCTCTCTCTTGTTATGGACCCTGTTAGTTCTGTTAAGTGAGGAAGGTAGGTCTCTCTCTTGTTATGGACCCTGTTAACTGAGGTAGGTAGGTTTCTCTCATTGTTATTGACTATTTGGAGTCTCTATGGTTGTTGATGTTTTGATGTCTCCCTTCCAGTTGTGTTTAGACTGTTTGATCCTCTGATCTTGATTAGGTCCTTCTTATATTGGGTATCTCTCCTTTATTTTGTATTTTTATTTAACCTATATTTAACTAGGCAAGTCAGTTAATGAAGAACACATTCTTATTTACAATGACAGCCAAACCCTCCCCTAACCTGGACAACACTGGACCAATTGCGCGCCGCCCTATGGGACTGCGGATTAGGGCCGATTGTGATACCTGGGATCGAACCCGGGTCTGTAGTGACACCTCTTGCACTGCCTTAGACCACTGCGCCACTCGGTCTACCAGTGGTCTCTTGTGTGTGCTGTGTTTCAGTCTACATTAGCTGCACTCTGTCTGACTGAGGTTTGGTGTCTTTTGTGTATTGGTTGTGTCAGCCTACAGCTCACAGTTTAGGAGGCCACGGGGTGGCACCCAGAGGGACACATCACTTACTTGTCATTTAGCAGACGCAGAAGCAATTAGGGTACAATTAGGGTTAAGTGCCTTGCTCAAGGGCACATCGACAGATTTTCCCCATAGTCGGCTTAGGGATTCGAACCAGCAACTGGCTCAATGCTCTTAACCGCTAGGTTCCCCCAGCTACAAGAGCTGGAGCTGGCCATGGGGATAATTCTGCAATGAATGTAATTTCTCCACCCCCTCAACCCCTACCAAAATAGTGAGAGATATTTTAGAGTTATTTCAAAGAGCTGGCAAAAATTAAGCTTTTCAAAAAGCTTGGCTTGGGGGAAAAAAGTGACATAAGCCCTTAAGCACTTCAACTCATTGGTTCTCTGGTTTCTGTTTTCTAGTTTCTTTCTATTAGTGGTGTTTATATACTATTTCTACTACTATTTCTGTTTGATCACGCAAAGCTGTTTGGACGTGTGAAATGTGTTTGCCTCTTTAGAGACGACTTTCTTCTTTTTTGTAATAACAGGCGTTAAATATTATATAGAGGACATGAGGTCCCTTGTATTGTGGGGAATATTTCTCTCTCTCTCTCTCTCTCTCTCTCTCTCTCTCTCTCGTTCTCGCTCGCTCGCTCTCTCTCGCTAGTTCTCGCTCTCTCTCGCTCTCTCTCTGTCTCTCTCTCTCACTCACACATACACCAATCCCTAAAGCAGATATTCCCTCTCCATTGCTTGATCTGCATCCACTGCTGGCTCAACAGTATGCAGACGACGGCTCAACATTCCCCAGACGACGGCTCAACATTCCCCAGACGACGGCTCAACCGTATGCAGATATCAACAGTCAGACCGGCTCAACATATGCAGACGACGGCTCAACAGTATGCAGAAGACGGCTCCACAGAAGATGGCTGGCTCAACAGTATGCAGACGACGGCTCAACATTCCCCAGACGACGGCTCAACATTCCCCAGACGACGGCTCAACCGTATGCAGAAGACGGCTCAACCGTATGCAGAAGACGGCTCAACATTCCCCAGACGACGGCTCAACAGTATGCAGAAGACGGCTCAACAGTATGCAGACGACGGCTCAACCGTATGCAGAAGACGGCTCAACCGTATGCAGAAGACGGCTCAACCGTATGCAGACGACGGCTCAACAGTATGCAGACGACGGCTCAACAGTATGCAGACGACGGCTCAACAGTATGCAGACGACGGCTCAACAGTATGCAGACGACGGCTCAACAGTATGCAGACGACGGCTCAACAGTATGCAGACGACTGCTCAACAGTATGCAGACGACGGCTCAACAGTATGCAGACGACGGCAGGTGCTCAACAAGCCCTCAGCTCTTCAGTGACGGTGACCTCAGTGACCTCATTACGGACTGAACAAATAATGAGTTAATGAAAACGGAATTAAACAGTTGGTCTAATTTGGGTGGTGCATGTAAGCACACTTCTCTTTGACTCGAGGGCTGTGTACGCTATACCCCTTCCAATCAGTCCTCCTGAAAAACAAGCCCTAACATCACTCACTAGTTCTGCATGTGACCGACCCTTTGATTCGGTCTGAAGTAGCAAAATTTGAAATTGTGTTTTTAAATTATTATTATATATTTTTTTTTACCTTGGATTAAAGTAGAGACTCAGAGCTACAAAAATTGTATAAACTGTAGTTGAAGAACAACGGGAAAATCATTCTGCTTTGAAAGTTCATAAACCCATTTTTGAGAAAATGTCCCTTGAATATTTTTGGTAAAGCTACTGGAGAGCTCTTCTTTGTCGACACCCATTCAGCATCGTTCACACCCTCTTAAGCCTTAGCCCCGCCCATTCAGCATCGTTCACACCCTCTTAAGCCTTAGCCCCGCCCATTCAGCATCGTTCACACCCTCTTAAGCCTTAGCCCATCTGTTTAAGGATTCACATGTGAGGCCATGTAAGGTGGTGTAGTAAACAAGACTAAAAGTGGTGAAAGTAGTAGCCTACAATAAGTGAAAACTCCAGGGAAAAAATGACTTCATATAGTCCTTGGTTTATATCCTACCCTGACTTTTAAAGTGTCCAGATAAAAATATGTTAGAGTTATTAGACAATGCTCACCAAGACACTCTAAATTGATGGGTCATGTGAAAGAAATGCTGTACCACCGCCCAGCCACAACTAGCTAAGTGGATAGGCCACTACTGTCTGGACATGTTAATGAAATACAATATATGGCTTTCATAACCCCCAGACACCCTGGCAAACTTCATGGGTCATGTAATCATCTGGCGAAGTGGAGTCTGTTGTTTAGACATGTAGCTAGCTAGATAAACAATTAACCAAAATCCCAACCCATAGCTGCAGTACAAACTGATTGTCATAGCTAGACACCATGCATGAAATGCTGGAGTATGAATCTGCAGGTAGCTAAAGTTACAGTGGCTTGTGAAAGTATTCACCCCCTTGGCATTCTTCCTATTTTATTAAAATAGATTTTTGGGGGGTTTGTATGATTGGATTTACACAACATGCCTGCAAAATATTTTTTTATTGTGAAACAAACAAAAAATAAGACAAAAAAACAGAAATCTTGAGCGTAACTATTCACCCCCCCAAAGTCAATACTTTGTAGAGCCACCTTATGAAGCAATTACAGCTGCAAGTCTCTTGGGGTATTTATCTGTAAGCGTGGCACATCTAGCCACTGGGATTTTTGCCCATTCTTCAAGGCAACATTTCTCAAGCTCCTTCAAGTTGGATGTGTTCCACTGGTGTACAGCAATCTTTAAGTCATACCACAGATTCTCAACTGGATTGAGGTCTGGGCTTTGACTAGGCCGTTCCAAGACATTTTAAATGTTTCCCCTTAAACCACTCGAGTGTTGCTGTAGCAGTATGCTTAGGGTATTGTCCTGTTGGAAGGTGAAGCTCCGTCTCAGTCTCAAATCTCTGGAATACTGAAACAGGTTTCCCTGAAGAATTTTCCTTTATTTAGCACCATCCATCATTCCTACAATTCTGACCAGTTTCCCGGTCCCTGCCGATGGAAAACATCCCCACAGCATGATGCTGCCACCACCATGCTTCACTGTAGGTATGGTGTTCCTGGGTGATGAGAGGTGTTGGGTTTGCGCCAGACATAGTGGTTTCCTTGATGGCCATAAAGCTCCATTTTCATCTCATCTGACCAGAGTATCTTCTTCCATATTTTTGGGGAGTCTCCCACATGCCTTTTGGCGAACACCAAAGGTGTTTGCTTATTTTATTCTTTAAGCAGTGGCTCTTTCTGGCCACTCTTTCATAAAGCCCAGCTTGGTGGAGTGTTACGGCTTAAAGTGATCCTATGGACAAATACTCCGATCTCCGCTGTGGAGCTTTGCTGCTCCTTCAGGTTTATCTTTGGTCTCTTTGTTGCCTCTCTGGTTAATGCCCTCCTTGCCTGGTACATGAGTTTTGGTGGGCGGCCCTCTCTTGGCAGGTTTGTTGTGGTGCCATATTCTTTTAATTCTTTAATTCTTTCTTTGTTTAATAATGGGTTTAATGGTGCAAAGTTCAAAGTTTCAGATATTTTTTCATAACCCAATCCTGATCTGTAGAGCTCCTTGGTCTTCATGGTGCCGCTTGCTTGGTGGTGCCCCTTGCTTAGTGGTGTTGCAGACTCTGGGGCAATTCAGAACAGGTGTATATATATACTGAGATCATGTGACAGATCATGTGACACTTAAATAAAGTTCAGATGTGTGAAATCTAAGTAATTATGTGACTTCTGAAGGTAATTGGTGGCACTAGATCTTATTTAGGGGCCTCATAGCGAAGGGGGTGAATACATATGCATGCATCACTTTTCCATTTAGAATCTTTTAGAATTTTTTGAAACAAGTAATTTTTTTCACTTCACTTCACCAATTTGGTCTATTTTGTGTATGTCCATTACATGAAATCCCCCCCAAATAAATGTAATTTAAAGCTTGTAATGCAACAAAATAGGAAAAATGTCAAGGGGGATGAATACTTTTGCAAGGCACTGTAATCAACTAGGTTCAATGTTGGTTAGCTAGCTAACTTAAGCTATAACTCGCAATGCAAATAGCTTTCGGAGATACAAATACACAGATCATACACGTAACGTTAGTCAGCGAGCCAGCAAGCCAGCAAGCCAGCAAGCTAACGTTCTCTACACAGTTAACAGTACGTTTTAACTTGCAATGAAAACAACTTCCTGACAAAATTTGGAACGTATAATATCTGAAAATGTAGCTAGACTATTAAACGTATACACGGATGAACGCTTCAAGGCAGCATGTTTTTTCTGTTTGGTTTGTTGCTAGCTACAGCTTGTCTTTTCTGTTTGGATTGTTGCTAGCTACAGCTTGTCTTTTCTGTTTGGTTTGTAGCTAGCTACAGCTTGTCTTTTCTGTTTGGTTTGTAGCTAGCTACAGCTTGTCTTTTCTGTTTGGTTTGTAGCTAGCTACAGCTTGTCTTTTCTGTTTGGTTTGTAGCTAGCTACAGCTTGTCATTTCTGTTTGGTTTGTAGCTAGCTACAGGTTGTCTTTTATGTTTGGTTTGTAGCTAGCTACAGCTTGTTTTTCTGCTTGGTTTGTAGCTAGCTACAGCTTGTTTTTATGTTTAGTTTGTAGCTTGCTACAGCTTGTTTTTATGTTTGTTTTGTAGCTAGCTACAGTTTGTTTTTATGTTTGGTTTGTAGCTAGCTACAGCTTATTTTTCTGTTTGGTTTGTAGCTAGCTACAGCTTGTCTTTTCCGTGTGGTTTGTAGCTAGCTACAGCTTGTTTTTCTGTTTGGTTTGTAGCTAGCTACAGCTTGTCTTTTCCAATAGGTTTGTAGCTCGCTACAGCTTGTCTTTTCCGTTTGGTTTGTAGCTAGCTACAGCTTGTCTTTTCCGTTTGGTTTGTAGCTAGCTACAGCTTGTCTTTTCTGTTTGGTTTGTAGCTAGCTACAGCTTGTTTTTCTGTTTGGTTTAAAGCTAGCTACAGCTTGTCTTTTCCGTTTGGTTTGCAGCTAGCTACAGCTTGTTTTTCCGTTTGGTTTGTAGCTAGCTACAGCTTGTCTTTTCCATTTGGTTTGTAGATCGCTACAGCTTGTTTTTCTGTTTGGTTTGTAGCTAGCTACAGCTTGTTTTTCTGTTTGGTTTGTAGCTAGCTACAGCTTGTTTCTTGTCTTTTCCATTTGGTTTGTAGCTAGCTACAGTTTGTCTTTTCCATTTGGTTTGTCGCTAGCTACAGCTTGTCTTTTCCGTTTGGTTTGTAGCTAGCTACAGCTTGTTTTTCTGTTTGGTTTGTAGCTAGCTACAGCTTGTCTTTTCCATTTGGTTTGTAGCTAGCTACAGTTTGTCTTTTCCATTTGGTTTGTAGCTAGCTACAGCTTGTCTTTTCCATTTGGTTTGTAGATAGCTACAGCTTGTCTTTTCCATTTGGTTTGTAGCTAGCTACAGCTTGTCTTTTCCGTTTGGTTTGTAGCTAGCTACAGCTTGTCTTTTCCGTTTGGTTTGTAGCTAGCTACAGCTTGTCTTTTCCATTTGGTTTGTAGCTAGCTACAGCTTGTCTTTTCCGTTTGGTTTGTAGCTAGCTACAGCTTGTCTTTTCCGTTTGGTTTGTAGCTAGCTACAGCTTGTCTTTTCCATTTGGTTTGTAGCTAGCTACAGCTTGTCTTTTCCATTTGGTTTGTAGCTAGCTACAGCTTGTCTTTTCCATTTGGTTTGTAGCTAGCTACAGCTTGTCTTTTCCATTTGGTTTGTAGCTAGCTACAGCTTGTCTTTTCCATTTGGTTTGTAGCTAGCTACAGCTTGTCTTTTCCATTTGGTTTGTAGCTAGCTACAGCTTGTCTTTTCCATTTGGTTTGTAGCTAGCTACAGCTTGTCTTTTCCATTTGGTTTGTAGCTAGCTACAGCTTGTCTTTTCCATTTGGTTTGTAGCTAGCTACAGCTTGTCTTTTCCGTTTGGTTTGTAGCTAGCTACAGCTTGTCTTTTCCATTTGGTTTGTAGCTAGCTACAGCTTGTCTTTTCCATTTGGTTTGTAGCTAGCTACAGCTTGTCTTTTCCGTTTGGTTTGTAGCTAGCTACAGCTTGTCTTTTCCATTTGATATGTAGCTAGCTACAGCTTGTCTTTTCCATTTGGTTTGTAGCTAGCTACAGTTTGTCTTTTCCATTTGGTTTGTAGCTAGCTACAGCTTGTCTTTTCCATTTGGTTTGTAGCTAGCTACAGCTTGTCTTTTCCGTTTGGTTTGTAGCTAGCTACAGCTTGTCTTTTCCGTTTGGTTTGTAGCTAGCTACAGCTTGTCTTTTCCATTTGGTTTGTAGCTAGCTACAGCTTGTCTTTTCCATTTGGTTTGTAGCTAGCTACAGCTTGTCTTTTCCATTTGGTTTGTAGCTAGCTACAGCTTGTCTTTTCCATTTGGTTTGTAGCTAGCTACAGCTTGTCTTTTCCATTTGGTTTGTAGCTAGCTACAGCTTGTCTTTTCCATTTGGTTTGTAGCTAGCTACAGCTTGTCTTTTCCATTTGGTTTGTAGCTAGCTACAGCTTGTCTTTTCTTTTCCATTTGGTTTGTAGCTAGCTACATCTTGTCTTTTCCATTTGGTTTGTAGCTAGCTACAGCTTGTCTTTTCCATTTGGTTTGTAGCTAGCTACAGCTTGTCTTTTCCATTTGGTTTGTAGCTAGCTACAGCTTGTCTTTTCCATTTGGTTTGTAGCTAGCTACATCTTGTCTTTTCCATTTGGTTTGTAGCTAGCTACAGCTTGTCTTTTCCATTTGGTTTGTAGCTAGCTACAGCTTGTCTTTTCCATTTGGTTTGTAGCTAGCTACAGTTTGTTTGGCGCATTGTTGTATCAGGTCACTCCGGTTCACATTGACCTTGTACAAAAAGTAGTCCATCACAACTTTTTCGCACTGATCTTTGTTGATAGCGCCTGCTAAATTCAGGGCAGCAATGTGGTTAAGAGCAGAAGCAACACTTTTGCAGTTCTCCATGGCTAACATATCTTTCAAAAAACATACTGAGCAGCTCATGTTATAGATAGAATCGTGCTACATGGCAGACCAATCCGAACCCATCGCTAGGCATGTCCAGCCCATCTATGATCTCAGCCAATCATGGCAATTGGGAAGTTTCCAGACTTTTTCTGTGGATAAACCAATTAGGGTAATCATTTTAAAATTGAATTCATATTTACAGATGGCATACAAGTTTGTTATTAAGCCACATGAAATTTCACGTTCCAGAAGGCATCTGACAAAAACACATTTTGATTTAAAAAACCCAACATTCAAATGCCTCATGTGAAGTAGTGACATGCGACATATGCCTGGCTTCCTGACACGAGTCACATATACCGAACACCTTCATATTCACAGGCATCTGATTCTATGATAACACATTCCATTCATTTACATTTTCAGCAGAGATGCGACTTTGTCATTTTTCACACTAGCGCTATAGATCCTTTTAGCCTCCCCTCGTCTATCGGTAATGGTAGAACTAGACCCCTCCCGTCCACATGGCCAGACCCAATCCTCTCTGCTCCCGGGCTCCGCAAAGCCCTTCCTTTGTCTCCGCAGAAGGAGGTCGCTCTCATTGGACAAATCATGTTATCACACTGGAACCGTACAAATCTCCCAGACTACAAGCTAGCCATGACTGCCAGCGCACAGCCACCTAATTTCAGGACAGAAATAAACACTGTACAGTACCATGCCTTTTTCCCCTCTCCTTCTATAACGTCAGCCGAGACTTTTTCCTCCAGCAAGGCACAGCCATTGTCACGGTGGAGGCAATGAGGAGTGGGCTTTTGTGCCATACTCGTGTGAAAATTGTACTTGGTAATAGCCAGCCATTCACACAGCATTAAAAGGGCACTGGAAGGACGTACTAGGGAATCGACTTTAGCGGGACGTTGCTAGAGGAAATCTAGCTTTATTTCTCTGTGTCAAATTTGTTTTGATCGTCAACTTTAATCAATCCTGTATCTCTATGTATCCATGTCTATTGATTGGACACTACCTCAGACGGTGTCTGTTTACCAGCAACAATCCTCACATTTTCCATCCAACCCCTCATTGTTTCACCTTCCCCACGTCCCCTATCTTCCACCCACCACTACCCTCTACATCTGACTGGGAGGTGTCTGTGAAAATGGCTTCCCGTCCTAGTCTTAACGGTTGGGAAACCTAATGTCTACCCCTCCTGGTCTAAAGGTTTGGAAATCTAATGGCAGATGATTGCTCATCGATCCAAAGCTCTCCCGTCTCTCTCTAGTGGCCATGTCCCGAGTGCTCGCCGCAACCCTCCCCTTCACATCCGGGAAGATCTGATCGACCGGCGTCCTTCAAGGTGGCAGTCGTGTGTGTGTGTGTGTGTGTGTGTGTGTGTGTGTGTGTGTGTGTGTGTGTGTGTGTGTGTCGAGAGGGGCGTTACTTTTCTTTCTTTGATGTGGTTGGATGATTTTCAGCGAGGCGTGAGAGAGGGTCTGTTTGGACCACAGACTGGAGAGGGACTCTCCTTGATGGAGGCTCCGAGGTGGGGAGCTTACTGGTATCTCCAGCCCATTACCCTGCTATTCCGATTTGCCGATACGGTCCCAGTGCCACGCCGCCATCCAGAATTATAATACATTGACTTCATCTCTTTTGGAAAGTGGATGGGGGCTGAGGGGGAAAAAAACTGTTAAACTATTTGCTCTCATTGGATTTAGTAATCCGTCTCTGACACCCCTGGTCACAAGCAGATTTTCATAAAACCGACGTCTTTGTATCAGATCTGTATGTCTGCATCTGCCTCTTACATAATTAATCATATGGCTGCTGTGAATCATACCTGTAGGTTCCGTGTGATTAGAGACGCCTCATCTAATCTGGGCTTTTAATTAGACACCATGCTCAAATGATACACTGCAATCCACATGCTTGTTGCTGGCATGGCAACCATATATCTGGGTCGTGTCCAGTGGGGAGAAAACATCTTGAAATGGAGTGAAAGTGGGTCGGTAGTACCTGAACTTGTACAATAAGAAATCTTTCTTATTCAATGGTTGAAGATGTTTTGTTACTGAACAAGCCCCATGTGGGGAATTTATTATATGTGACATATCCAGACTTATGGATCTCCCCATTCCCACCCATCAGTGTTGATTAAACAGTCCAGGCATAACCAAACACTCCCCTTTTAAATAACACAATCATATCATTTCTGTGTGTAAACAAAAACAGTACTCTGTGATCAATAAGTACTTTGCTGGCTTCTCTGAGTAACAGACACTCTGATTACTAATTCCATTGTGGGTTGCAGATGCAAGCCTCCCACTCTTCTCGCTGTACCTCCCTCTCATTCCCTCCCTCACTACATCTACCTCACATGCTCTCTTCTCTCATCACTACATCTTCCTCACTAAATCTACCTCTTGTCCTCTCCTCCCTCCTCTCTGCCCCTCCCTCTCCCACCCTCCCTCACTAAATCTCCCTCTTGTGCTCTCCTCTCCTGCTCTCTCACCCTGTTCTTACTGTAATCATTCTGGCTTTTTAAGCTGCCTTCGGAGAATGAGGGGGCACTCCTTGATTAGATTATATACCTTGTGTTTTAAGAAAGGGAGATGTATCCCTGTCATTATTGGGTGAAAGCATTTAAACCTATAATTGTTGAGGTGAAATTTATGTCAGGCAGCAGTCTGTTAAAAGTCTTTGGGAGAGGTGATTTTCAGTGACAGGCCTGAGGGGGGGGGGTTGCGGCGAGCCCTCGGGACATGGGCAAGGCCCACACAAGGACCGGGCTTAGACATCGCTCAGCTCACTTGGACACAACCGGTCACTCAACTGCCACAAGAACCCTCACACTCTCCAACACTGATACCTTTGAAAATCCTGGGTGACAGCTCCCCCAACCCCCCTTCCCAAAAATACATTTTTTTTCTCCAAAATTTAAGGCAAAGATCTGCACAGACATTCCCCCTCTCTGCCCACCACCCTGTTTCATCCTGGGGAAAAAACAGTCCTGGCTTAGATAAGCTGTCATTTGGTTTAGGACTGTGATCCTGGAAGCTGTCATTTGGTTTAGGACTGTGCTCCTGGAAGCTGTCATTTGGTTTAGGACTGTGCTCCTGGAAGCTGTCATTTGGTTTAGGACTGTGCTCCTGGAAGCTGTCATGTGGTTTAGGACTGTGCTCCTGGAAGCTGTCATGTGGTTTAGGACTGTGCTCCTGGAAGCTGTCATGTGGTTTAGGACTGTGCTCCTGGAAGCTGTCATTTGGTTTAGGACTGTGCTCCTGGAAGCTGTCATTTGGTTTAGGACTGTGCTCCTGGAAGCTGTCATTTGGTTTAGGACTGTGCTCCTGGAAGCTGTCATTTGGTTTAGGACTGTGCTCCTGGAAGCTGTCATTTGGTTTAGGACTGTGCTCCTGGAAGCTGTCATGTGGTTTAGGACTGTGCTCCTGGAAGCTGTCATGTGGTTTAGGACTGTGCTCCTGGAAGCTGTCATGTGGTTTAGGACTGTGCTCCTGGAAGCTGTCATTTGGTTTCGGACTGTGCTCCTGGAAGCTTTCATTTTGTTTAGAACTGTGCTCCTGGAAGCTTTCATTTTGCTTAGGATTGTGCTACTTTAAAAAAAATGTTATCTTTATTTATCTAGACAAGTCAGTTAAGATCAAATTCTTATTTTCAATAATGGTATAGGAACAGTGGGTTAACTGGTCTAGGAACAGTGGGTTAACTGGTATAGGAACAGTGGGTTAACTGGTCTAGGAACAGTGGGTTAACTGCCTTTTCAGGGGCAGAACAACAGATTTACCTTGTCAGCTCAGGGATTTGATCTTGCAACCGGTTACTAGTCCAACGCTCTAACCACTAGGCTACCTGCCGCCCGCTCCTGGAAGCTCTCATTTGGCTTGGGATGGTGCTCCTGGAAGATGTCATTTGGCTTGGGATGGTGCTCCTGGAAGCTCTCATTTGGCTTGGAATTGTGTGCTGTTGTGGAATTGAGTTACCGCTTGATCTCCTGTCACCCGTTTTATTCCAAGTCTGCACAGTGGCCATGCCACCACTGATCTGCTTGGCTGGCTCCAGCAGCAGGTGTGCACACACACACACACACACACACACACACACACACACACACACACACACACACACACACACACACACACACACACACACACACACACACACACACACACACACACACACACACACACACACACGACTGAGTCAATCTCTAATTGCTAAGTTTGTACTTTTAAGTTGGTTTGGAGTAAATAAAACGTGATTGAAGAGACTGTATTGTTTTCAAAGAGTTGGGAAAAACATGTCATACAAGCCTAGTTACTTCCCTTCGACTGTTTACACGTTTGCTTTTGGAGGCTGCAAAAGAACCTCCACTATTATGTGGTGTTGAACACGGACAATGTCTGTTGAGACAAGATACTGTACCAGCACAAGAACAAGGGGAAAATCATATATAGGCTTCACAGACTTTTGTTCCTTGGTCTCACACCGTGCTTCTCCTCCTCTTCCTGGAAGCTAGCGGAGCAGATGGATGTCTCTGTGCAAACACACGCTAATTGGTACCAACTCAACCTCCGGCAGAAACGAAACCACTGAACACCTGAGGGCTAGCCCTATATCCCTCCTCCCCATCCCCCTCTCCCAGCACTACCCCGTGTGTGTGATCAGAGGCCCTGCTAACTCCGTGCTGTCCCCTTCGGCCATGAATATGGCCACCGCTGGGCCTCCGGACTGGAGGGAAACCCCAGGTAGTCGTTCCTCTCCGTCTCCCTCTGTCTGCACTTAAAGGCCACTCTATAAATCGAATGGGAACCACAGGGGATGTACCCGGCAGTGCTCGTCCATTCAATCATGCATTACACCCAACCTCCTCCCCTCCTCAACCTCCTCCCCTCCTCACACATATGGCACACACTGGGAAATGGAGCTAATATGATTGACTTGTGATGCCCACTGTCTGCTCACCTATGAAGTGACATTGACTTGAAGGTCTGACCTTGGCTGTAAAATAACTAGGCTCGAATACAGTGGCGGACCGTGGCTATTGGACCTAGGCCTTCAGTGGGAATGAAATCTTTCAAAACGTCATATCTATCTTTTATGTTTTTTAGACAAATAACAGGTTCATAGCATCACTTTTACGCACCTGACATAATATCTAGCTCTAATGCAGGAGAAGCAATGCTTTTTGATGACATCGTGAATGAATCAAAACAGCCCTGAGCTGTACTTAGGGCTGTTACTCCACAGAGACATAACAGTACCAGCACAGAATAATGCGATCAGCAACAACAACCACACACGGGGCACCCAACTTATGGTAGCACACACCCTCATTGTTACACTATCAGCAATAGCGGCAACACATCAAAGGATGTGACAGCTAGGCTCGTGGTCCTGAAAAGACAGAAACCATAATACCTGCACACTTCATGTAGGATAACTTTTTTTATGAAACATAGGCCTATATAGAGGGGTTGGGTTAAATGCGGAAGACTCATTTCAGTTGAATGCATTCAGTTGTACAAATAACTAGGTATCCCCGTTTTCCTTTCCTTTTATAGTAGTGCCGATAGAAAGACAGCAACCACACACAGTAAAATAATGAAAGCATCCCATTCACTCTGACATAATAAGCCAGTAGGCCACATTCATGACAATACACAAACATGTTGCATTTTAAAATGTAAATGTACTACTATTAGCTAGCTACACTACAAGACCAAAAGGATTTTAGACACCTGCTCGTCAAACATCTCATTCAAAAATCATGGGCATTAATATGGAGTTGGTCCCCCCTTTGTTGCTATAACAGCCTCCATGCTTCTGGGAAGGCTTTCCACTAGATGTTGGAACATTGCTGCGGGGACTTGCTTCCATTCAGCCACAAGGGTATTAGTGAGTTCAGGCACTGATGTTGAGCGATTAGTCCTGGCTCGCAGTCGGTGTTTCAATTCATCCCAATGGTGTTCGATGGGCTTGAGGTCAGGGCTCTGTAGGCCAGTCAAGTTTTTCCACACCGATCTCGACAAATAATTTCTGTATGTACCTTGCTTTGTGCACTTGGGCATTGTCATGCTGAAACAGGAAAGGGCCTTCCCCAAACTGTTGCCACATAGTTGGAAGCACAGAATTGTCTAGAATGTCATTCTATGCTGTAGAGTTAACATTCCTCTTCCACCAAACTTTAAAGATGGCAATATGCATTGGGGCAGGTAGCATTCTCCTGGTATCCACCAAACACAGATTTGTCTGTTGGACTGCCAGATGGTGAAATGTGATTCATCCCTCTAGAGAACACGTTTCCACTGCGCCAGAGGCCAATGGCATTGAGCTTTACACCACAACAGCTGACGCTTGGCCTTGCACATGGTGTTCTTAGGCTTGTGTGCGGCTGCTCGGCCATGGAAAACCATTTCATGAAGCTCCCAATGAACAGTTATTGTGCTGATGTTGCTTCCAGAGGCAGTTTGGAACTCGGTAGTGAGTGTTACACCCGAGGACAGACTATGTGCAAAGCTGTCGTCAAGGCAAAGGGTGGCTACTTTGAAGAATCTCAAATCTAAAATATATTTTGATTTGTTTAACACTTTTTGGTTACTACATGATTCCATATGTGTTATTTTATAGTTCTGATGTCTTCACTAATATTCTACAATGTAGAAAATATTCAAAATAAAGAAAAAGCCTTGAATGAGTAGGTGTGGCCAAATGTTTGACTTGTACTGTATATTTAAAAAAAATATTATTATTATTTTATTATTTTTTAAAATTATTTTATCAACTGGCTCCCCAGTGCTCCAGTTGAGTCTGAATTTAGTACAGACGTTGCCTACATTTAGCCCAATTTTGGCCTAGTCTTGATTCGTTCCATTTCCCGTCTGCGACCCCAAATAGGGTACAACTCAACTTTGTTATGGGAAGAGAGCAGTACATTTTTGCTCTTACAGGAAAAGTAAGAGCCCAACTGCTATACCAGTATGTCAGCTTATCATTTGACAATAAAGCAAATTGAAGAACAGCAGAGCTGTTGGTCCCAGCAGGATCTTGTCCTTTGAAAGTCATGGGAACGCCATGTACTTACTCACCCAGGTACAAAGCCTTGTTTTATCCCCACAGCCGCACTGATAAAGCTGTGTCCACCCAGTGTTTTTTATGGCTGCATCCACGGTTTATACGCTTTTCTGAGTAAATGTCAAACCATGACCTTTTTGAAATAATTTACTCTCCATTGAAGCCCTGACACAGCTACATGCCTCTCTATAGTTTTCACTGGTCTTTTGATCTTTTTCCCACACTCTCATTCTCTGATATTCTAAGTTCAAAATAAAATATATTAAAAAGTGGGAAAGTGAGGCATCCTGAAGACATTTTTACTATCAAATGTTTATTCAATTCACTGCAGTCAAAACTTTTATCACCAGGGAACAGTTTATCAAAAGCTATCGGCAAGTATTTCCCCTCCAGGATTAAATGTAAAATTGGGTTTTTCAAACGGAAACATTTGATTCCAATCCTCCAGATAGGGATAAGGAAATGATGGTAATCCAATCTCACCTTTAAAACTCAGAGCTAGCGATTAGGATGGAAGGTATCTGGAGGAAGACACCATTGATAATGCCCATGGGCATCTTGTAAAGAGGGAAAAGGAAAGGGCAGAATAGCAGAGCTTGTCTTGCATGAATAGCAAAGTTGACTATGCTCCTACAAAAAGAGACAAAACTATGCTTTTGCTTACTTCCAGCACACTTGAAAGATGCTGGGGTTGTGTTTTCAGAATATGAAGACTTCTGAACAATGTGGATTTGTGTTTAGAATAATTTGAGTTATCCGGTGAGATGGTGAGCTTTGTAAAAAAATATGTAACATTTTATTCTGTGTTATATTACATACGCTTCCTTACAAGTGACATGCAAGCTTTTTTGACTTGGCTATCTTCATAAACATGGTTCCCTCAAACTCAACTCTTGACCTTGATGCCAGGTTCACTACATTTTCCCCCTCTAATCAGGGACTGATTTGGACCTGGGTCACCAGGTGCATGCAATTAATTATCAGGTAGAGCAGAAAACCAGCAGGCTCCGGCCCTCGAAGGGTAAGAGTTGAATAGCCATGCGCCAGCTTTTCAAATGTTGTTTTATTGGATTTCGTCAATCGTATAGGATTAAATGTCAGCATTGGGTTTTTCAAAACCGAAAAATGATCCTCCGGATAGGTATAAGGATTTGGTAATGCCATTTAATCAAGATTGTATTTCATTTTTGCATTTAAAAAAAAAGTCAAATGTAGTGATTAGGATAGTTTTAATGCCAAAAAATCTGGATCATCTTGATTCCACTGGAAGGGTGGAAGGCACAACAACCAAGAAAATTCAGTGTAACTAAAATGAGGATGGCTTAAAAAAATGTACAATTAAAAACCAAAGATTCATGATGTTAAATTGACTGCATTATAAGTATGTGGTTAGTTGTTATATTGGGAAGCATCAAATAAATGCATATACTTACTTATAAGTGATATGCAGGCTATATTTTGAATCTAGGAACCTTTATTCATGTAATTTACTCATCTCTGTTTCTGACAGTGTAGAAGTAGTACCACCACCTGTCCAGTAGATGGCAAACTGTAGGCCTGTTCAAAGCACTGACAATCCGGATACTGTAATCTTGATATTGTGGCATCTGGATCAGAATGATCTTATCTGATTATTTCCTGAACAAAAATTCTCAAAAACAACCACATTGATCTGATCTTGGATAGCAAATGGGAGGATTACAGAATTCGGATAATTCTTATCCAGATTAAACGTTTTGAAAAACTGATCCCAGATGCAGAGGGATATTCTCCTATTTTCAACGTCTCTCTTATCCATTTTCCCTAACTTATTTAGTTATTCCCTCTGTATGATGTTGAACCATTGCCTTCCTGCATATTCTCTTGCATTAATGCTAGCTGAATGCTCCGTCTGGCTACAACAGATTCAATCGATATTCAAAACATCTGTCTGAACCCTCTGTGTGTCTGTCTGACTTGTCAGAGGTGAAATTGTCCAGAGATGATGCAACTATCATGATTAATGGTGGGAATAATTGCTGTGTGTGTGCGCACCTGCCCGTTCTCGTGTCTGTAGAGCACCACTGATGACAGACAGTTATTCTAATCAGCTGGAAGACTGAACACTAGCTACTACTGAGCATCGGCTGGCATGGAGAGTGGCTGTAAATCTCAGGCTTTTAGCTGCTATATTGGAAAAAGCCTTTAGTCTCTCAGCCTCCCTGCATTTTCTGACTCCCGACAGTGAGTGATGAAGAGGCTGAATTATGACCCCGTGGGCCTTTAACAAGGGTGACAATTATAGTGACAATTATAGCCAATAACCAGAAAGGAACTCCAGAACCGGTCCGCTCTGATCAGCACTACCACTCAGATTTAGGGAGGACAAACTACTAGCTCTCATTTAAAAAACATAAATAAAGAAATCCAACCATCAATCTGGCTGTTGTTTGGTTGGGGATTTTGGTGACAGATATGCTAGGCTTTGGCTCTACTAGGATTGATCTGACAACTATGAAGTACCTGCACTTAAAAAAAAAAAAACTTTGTGTTGTCTTAAGGGTCAAAAATGACCCGCCACTATGTTCAACAGCAGAGAAAATCTGATGACTTTTCCTAGAATGACCCCAACATTAGAAAAAGTGAAACATTGCCTTTGTTTATATTTCCATGAAAGCTGTACACCACCAGGTACAAAGATTTTCTTAGGGTCATTTTTGACCCGGTAGTTATAAAATCATTTACACACACACACACAACACACACACACACACACACACACACACACACACACACACACACACACACACACACACACACACACACACACACACACACACACACACACACACACACACACACACACACACACACACACACACACACACACACACACACACACACACACACACACACACACACACACACACACACACACACACACACACACACACACACACACACACACACACACACACACACACACACACACACACACACACACACACACACACACACACACACACACACACACACACACACACACACACACACACACACACACACACACACACACACACACACACACACACACACACACACACACACACACACACACACACACAATGAGAAATTGAGATTGTGTGCTAATGATTGAACTCAGCAGCTCCTGAAGAGGAAGATCACCATGGATGGCACAGTTAGAAAGAACAAGCCTGAGCTTCCCACTGCACTCCTCACAACAAGGGGGAGAGAGGCCTTCTCATCAAAGTTTGCCTTCACCCCCACCACCACTCTAGTTTTTACCTCCCAAAGAGGAACAAGAATGTGGTCCTCCTGAGCACACTGCACAAAACAGCTGAGATCAGTGATCGTGAGGATAGGAAGCCAGCCATCATCCTGGACTACAACCACAACCAAGGAAGTGTGGACAACCTGGACAAGGTGATTGGAACTTACAGCTGCAGGAGGATGACTGGAGGATGACTGGAGGATGACTGCCTGCTGGCCCCTGGTCATCTTCCATAACATCATTGATGTGTCCTTATACAATGCCTTTGTGATATGGAACAAAATCAACCCTACCTGGATGTCTGATTATCGGAAGAAGAGGAAGGTGTTCCTGGAGCAGCTGGGAAAGGTACTTGTAACCCCGCAAATTCAAAGAAGGGAGCCCCTCCCCTGCACAGCAGCCTCTGCAGCCCTTGTGAAAGCTGCTCAGGGGGCCGAATCTTGTCCTGATCTACCTGAGACTGCAGCTGGGGCAGGCAAGAGGAGGAGATGCCAATTCTGCCCCCCAAAGAAGGACTGCAAAACAAATACTATGTGCTGCACATGTGAGAAATACATCTGCAAAGTCCATGCCCACACACTTGCATACTGTCCTACATGTGCTAATTAGAGTTGATTGTTTTATGTTCTTCACGTTTTTGTTTTGTATCTATTATCTTATTCTTATTTATTGTTGTTTATACACCCTGTTGGGTGGGGGCAATGGTTCACAAAATGGGTGAAGACTAGTATTTTGTAGTTGAGTGAAATGATGTACGCTGAGAGTCGGGAAGCAAGTTCAGGAAGTGAAAACATTTAATGAATAAATGAAACAAACACGTAACACAAACAGCGACATGAAACAGGAACAGAAACAATGACGACTGGGGAAGAAACCAAAGGGAGGGACACATAAAGGGCAGGTAATCTAGGAGGTGATGGAGTCCAGGTGAGTCATTATGCGTGTAACGTTGGTGACAGGTGTGCGCCATAAACGAGCAGCCTGGTGACCTAGAGGCCCGGAGAGGGAGCACACTTAACATTGAATTCCTCATTGTACAGTAAATAACAATATATCACTATGTTGGCAAAAAAGTTCAAGACTTATTCTTTCCCTTCAATAAAATGCTTTCAAAACTACTTTCTGTACATTTCTGCTACTTTCTTAGGCTATACAAGTGCTATTCCTTGCTAAAAAAATGAATGTTTACACTTATGCAGTAACCTTTAGCCATAATAATAATAATAGACCTCTACTTTAGTAAAGAAAACAATTATGACAGGTGTGTTGTAATAACCCAGATATTCACAAAGTTTGTGATGAATGACAGGTTGTTTCTTCATGCAAAATAGATTTGCGGTTTAAAATTCAAACAAGCTGCTTTAATTTATGGGTTTAGTGAAGGCGGGTCATTTTTAAAAAAATCTTCACTAATGGCGGGAGTATACAGAATGTTAAGACTACACAAGACTTCCAATATATCCTCCAAACACCGGCTTCACGTGCATTATTACATTTATACAACGGGTTTCCAATGTATTCAAATAATGATTTTTCATTAAAAACGTTATTTTGATGAATTTATTCATACTATTTCATTATTCCACAAGATATAGTCCCAAAACTAGGGTTGCTGCCTAAGCCGGCTGGTCGTGCGTTCTATCGGTTCGGTTGCCAGAGACGCGACCCAGTCGTTCAGTCTTTTTGTTCTGTATCTATGGACGTGAGCCAGTCGTTTGTTCTAAATGTTCCATTGCCGTACTGGCTGGCAATGTTTTTATCCCTTGCTCGCTAGCCAACTACGTCTAACTTACAGTCACATCAAACAGTGCAGACAGAATAACAACAGTAGCTGCATTTGCATTTGTTTTAGCCGTCTAGTGACATTTATTTTGTTACATCCCGTAACAATTAGGTAATGAGTTGCAAATTTGCCTGGCATAAAAAATGTGCTCTCTTGTCAGGACACTGTTGTTCAGAGTAGCTAGCCAACAGCACAGCTAACACAATCACTTCAAACGGAAGCTGTGAAGACTGCAAACTAGCTGCACTTTGTTTCATTTGACCATTTTTCAATGGACATTTCTTTGTATATATTCAATAAAACGATGCCAGCTGATTCATGATTTAATCTGGCTGAGAAACGCTGCCTGCCTGTCTGTCTCGTCCCGACTCTGACATGTTCATTACTATGGGGCAGCTGGAGATCGAATTTGAATATTGAAACAATGTTGCAAATGTCAGAGAGACAGACATCAAGGTTTATACAAATCTCTGCTGTTGAAAACTAAATGTTAGTCTAAAAGAAATGTGAGAATGTCTAGAAGCGGACCCTGTGTTCTGCCTTTCACCCAGGACAACGGAATGGATCCCAGCCAGCGACCCCAAAAAACGACATCGAAAAAGGGGAAAACGAAGCGGTCTTCTGGTCAGACTCCAGAGACGGGCACATCGTGCACCACTCCCTAGCATTCTCCTCGCCAATGTCCAGTCTCTTGACAACAAGGTTGATGAAATCCGAGCAATGGTAGCATTCCAGAGGGACATCAGAGACTGTAACGTTCTTTGCTTCACGGAAACATGGCTCACTGGAGAGACGCTATCGGAGACGGTGCAGCCAGCTGGTTTCTCCACGCATCGCGCCGACAGAAACAAACATCTTTCTGGTAAGAAGAGGGGCGGGGGCGTATGCTTTATGGTTAATGTGACGTGGTGTGGCCAAAACAACATACAGGAACTCAAGTCCTTCTGTTCACCTGATTTAGAATTCCTCACAATCAAATGTAGACCGCATTATCTACCAAGGGAATTCTCTTCGATTATAATCACAGTCGTATATATTCCCCCCCAAGCAGACACATCGATGGCTCTGAACAAACTTTGTTTGACTCTTTGCAAACTGGAATCCATATATCCGGAGGCTGCATTCATTGTAGTTGGGGATTTTAACAAGGCTAATCTGAAAACAAGACTCCCTAAATTTTATCAAAATATCGATTGCGCAACCAGGGCGGGAAAAACCTTGGATCATTGCTATTCCAACTTCCGCGACGCATATAAGGCCCTGCCCCACCCTCCTTTCGGAAAAGCTGACCACGACTCAATTTTGTTGATCCCTGCCTACAGACAGAAACTAAAACAAGAAGCTCCCGCGCTGAGGTCTGTTCAACGCTGGTCCGACCAATCTGATTCCACACTCCAAGATTGCTTCCATCACGTGGACTGGGATATGTTCCGTATTGCGTTAGACGACAACATTGACGAATACGCTGATTCGGTGTGCGAGTTCATTAGAACGTGCGTTGAAGATGTCAATCCCATAGCAACGATTAAAATATTCCCAAACCAGAAACCGTGGATTGATGGCAGCATTTGCGTGAAACTGAAAGCACGAACCACTGCTTTTAATCAGGGAAAGGTGACTGGAAACATGACCGAATACAAACAGTGTAACTATTCCCTCCGCAAGGCAATCAAACAAGCTAAGCGTCAGTATAATCAGTATAATCAAAGTAGAATCTCAATTCAACGGCTCAGACACAAGAGGTATGTGGCAGGGTCTACAGTCAATCACGGATTACAAAAAGAGAACCAGCACCGTCACGGACCAGGATGTCTTGCTCCCAGGCAGACTAAATAACTTTTTGCCCGCTTTGAGGACAATACAGTGCCACTGACACTGCCCGCAACTTTAAAACAGACTGCAGGCCCATCCCCAGCCGCGCCCTCAGAGCATGCGCAGACCAGCTGGCTGGTGTGTTTACGGACATATTCAATCAATCCCTATCCCAGTCTGTTGTTCCCACATGCTTCAAGAGGGCCACCATTGTTCCTGTTCCCAAGAAAGCTAAGGTAACTGAGCTAAACGACTACCGCCCCGTAGCACTCACTTCCGTCATCATGAAGTGCTTTGAGAGACTAGTCAAGGACCATATCACCTCCACCCTCCTGACACCCTAGACCCACTCCAATTTGCTTACCGCCCAAATAGGTCCACAGACGATGCAATCTCAACCACACTGCACACTGCCCTAACCCATCTGGACAAGAGGAATACCTATGTGAGACTGCTGTTCATCGACTACAGCTCGGCATTTAACACCATAGTGCCCTCCAAGCTCGTCATCAAGCTCGAGACCCTGGGTCTCGACCCCGCCCTGTGCAACTGGGTACTGGACTTCCTGACGGGCCACCCCAGGTGGTGAGGGTAGGCAACAACATCTCCACCCCGCTGATCCTCAACACTGGGGCCCCACAAGGGTGCGTTCTGAGCCCTCTCCTGTACTCCCTGTTCACCCACGACTGCGTGGCCACTGTGGTGTGATAAACAACAAGATGACCTTAAAAACGGAATAAGATACATGTATGTTTGAGGAATTATAATTCAGAGATTTATGTTGTTTTGAATTTGGCGCCATGCACTTTCACTGGCTGTTGTCATATTTTAATTGTACCTTTATTTAACTACGCAAGTCAGTTAAAATTAAGAACACATTCTTGTTTTCAATGACAGCCTAGGAACAGTGGGTTAACTGCCTGTCCAGGGGCAGAACGACAGATTTGTACCTTGTCAGCTCGGGGATTTGAACTTGCAACCTTCCGGTTACTAGTCCAATGCTCTTACCACTAGGCTACCCTTTAACGGGATTACAGCCCTAAGAAGTTCATTGATTTTTAACTTTCTTTCATTGTCCGGTAGCCAAATGCACATTCGCACAAGATCAACTTTCTGATCCATCAGATTCATTGCTTTTTAACATGTTGTATGTAGCCTAGGCCTACTGGTTGTATGCATTTGGGATCCATCGTCCCACAACTGTCCCAGAGTCTGATTGCGCTATTTCTTTCTCGACAAGCTGACCAAAAGGGCGGCAGGGTAGCCTAGTGGTTAGAGCATTGGACTCGTAACTGAAAGGTTGCAAATTTGAATCCCCGAGCTGACAAGGTACAAATCTGTCGTTCTGCCCCTGAACAGGCAGTTAACTCACTGTTCCTAGGCCGTCATTGAAAATAAGAATTTGTTCTTAACTGACTTTCCTAATAAAAGAAAAAAAGAATAGGAAATGTTTTCTACTATGGCCAACAGTAGATTGACATAGGCTCATAGTAGGTGCGTCTATTAGGCTAGGGGAAGCTAAACTTTCCAGAAGCATAATTAATTTGCCAAAACTATATAGCCTAATTAGCTTACTCCTGTCTAGACATGATTAGCTTCCCCTAGCCCTAAAATAATAATTGTGGATTATTTTAAATACCAATGCCTACAGTTGGAAGGAAAGGCAACCTGTGGAATTTGGGCAGCAAACACTGCAAATACCATATGGCGATTTTAGCATGTAGCAGTGGCGATTTTAGCATGTAAATATTGGTGGGACAAACTCTTTTTTTTATTTTTATTTTAAGATGCATGCTATCAAAGCCACTACACTACACAACATAACACTAAACAATACATTAATTGCACTATGACGGTGACCAACATTGCCCACAAACTGTTAGAGCCTGCATAAAGCTGTCCCAACAGCAGAGCTTTCCTTCAGCACCATGGAATGAATCCTTACCAGCGCTACACCTGGCTGTCAGCGGAGCCTCGTCTGGCAGCGAAACAGTTTATTCAGCCTCATTCACTGCCTTTTAAAAAACCATGGCTGATATGGCTGACTTGCTTAAATAAATATGGTTTCTACTGACTCCATGTGGATTTGTGCAACTTGATAAGAACCACATTCTCCTTCAATAATAATGAATGCCGACATGAGTTTTGAGTTTTGAACCATGCACATTTATGTTCTGTAAATTCATAATGTTTTTTTTGTATATCATTAAAACTTAGCTCTAAGTACAGGCAAGTGGAAGCAATCGAGCTGCGACGAGGTGGGTCTTCATTCAGCACTTTCAAAACGGACACAGACAGAAATTCAGATAGAGGTCAGTTCAGATAAATTCAGCAAGATGTTGAGACCTTCATTTGACTCTTCTTTAAGTAACCACACAGAGAGAGCGAGAGAGGGAGCGAGAGAGACGCGGTTAGCCTACCATTTGAAGTATTTTATTAGGCCTGTGTGGTCTAAAAAGCAAGGAAAATACAATCACCAGGATCCACTTTTATAGAAAATATAGATAATACCGATGCAGAAACATTAAATGGAATTACATGTGTCTAACTGAACTTTTTGTAGTATATATTATTTTTTAAATTGGAAGACATGGTTAGACTAAACAACATTATATAGTATTCCCTCCTCCTGGAGAAAAGCACATGAGCTAATTATAATACATTTACATTTACATTTAAGTCATTTAGCAGACGCTCTTATCCAGAGCGACTTACACAAAGTTAACAAAACAATGAATGTTGAATAAGATACTTGTAACGGTTTTCTTTACTTGAAGGAGAGGCGGACCAAAACGCAGCGTGGTTATATTGATTAATGTTTAATAAAAAAAAGATAAACACGAACACTACAAAACAATAAACGTGGAAAACCAAAAACAGCCCTATCTGGTGCAAAACACAGAGACGGAACAATCACCCACAAAACCCAACATCAAACAGGCTACCTAAATATGGTTCCCAATCAGAGACAATGACTAACACCTGCCTCTGATTGAGAACCATATCAGGCCAGACATAGAAATAGACAAACAAGACATCCAACATAGAATGCCCACTCAGATCACACCCTGACCAAACAAAACATAGAAACATACAAAGCAAACTATGGTCAGGGTGTGACAATACTAATGAGATAGACCTATTTAAACAATTTAACAAATGAGATAAGGGAACAGAATAAGGGAACGATAAGCGGATAAGAGGCAAGTCATAATTTCGATTAAGACATTAATGAGCGCGTGCTGAGATGACCATCTCTTCAGCACTTTTTAAATGGACAGCGACAGACATCAGAACATGGCCTGTTCTTTTTCCCCTTTTTCATGGTTTCCAATTGGTAGTTACAGTCTTGTCCCATCACTGCAACTCCCGTACGGACTTGGGAGAGCCGATGGTCGAGAGCCGTGCATCCTCCGAAACACAACCCAGCCGAGCTGCACTGCTTCTTGACACAACGCCTGCTTAACCCGCAAGTCAGCCGCACCAATGCCTTGGAGGAAACACCGCACACCTGGCGACCGTGTCAGCGTGCATTGCGCATGACCTGCCACAGGAGTCATAGTGCGCGATGGGACAGGAACATCCCTGCCGACCAAACCCTCCCTAACCCGGATGACCCTGGGCCTATTGTGCGTCGCCCTATGGGTCTCCGGGTCGCGGCCGGCTGCGACAGAGCCTGGACTCAAACCAGGATCTCTAGTGGCACAGTAGTGGCCGTAGACCACTGCACCACTCGGGAGGCCACATGGCCAATTCTTACAGTAGTCTTCCTGTACACCAAGTCAGAACCGTAGCATAACTAACGGGGCATATACCCACACAATCAATGCTCTTAAAATATTTGATGATGACATTCTCTAGAACAGGCTATGGGGTATATGTGCACCACCAAGTCAGAACAGTAGGCTAAGTTCTGAGGGGGAGATGGACCAAATTCTTAGGGTGAGACACATGGGCTACTAACAGCTTAGAAGCCGGATGTGGAGGTCGTAGGCTCACAAAATGTGAGAGAAATAAGCTTTTTGTGCATATGGAATATTTCTGGGATCTTTAATTTCAGGACCAACACGCTACATGTTGCATTTATATTTTTATTCAGGATAGTATTACTTTTTTTAGCTCACCTTTGTTGTGCTGTACTCACTTGAAAAGGAAGGTGGCGACGGCGGTCCTTCTTGTGCACAAACTTTGTCATCAAACTTTGTTTTCGAAATCTGGCAGCTGGTGCTTTCAAGACACCTATGATCTCAACTTGTTTTCCCAGTCGGAGCTCGTTTTTTTCAGAGTTCCCAGTTGTCTTGAAAGCACTAAAGTTGGTAGTCTGTGTAATGTGTACTGTACATTTTTATTGTTTATTTAACTTTTGTTTATTAACTACTTCACTTGCTTAAGCAATGTTAACACATGTTAAGGGCCTACAAAGCCCTTAAATTGAAATTGAAATAGATTTTCCACTTCCGAGTTTCCAATTGTTTTAAACACGGCAAAAGTCATGCTGGATTGACCAATCATGGCCAATGTATGCAACCTTTTCTGGCCCGTAGTGTTGCATACAAATGTTTATCCTTTTAAGCTTAGAAAAGAGACCATTTCAGACAGATGTTTTAAATCCTTTAAACCAGATTTGGACCACACACCCTCTCCACCGAATATCAGGCAGGGAAAGCAAAATAATGATGGCTTTGCAGCGCTCACAGTTAGCCACTGATTCCTTCTGAACCACTCATTGTTGAATTAGCCATTTCTGACTTGTTGTGTACAGTGGTGTAATGTACTTAAAAGTAAAAATACTTTAATGTACTACTTAAGCATCTTTTCGGGGTATCTATATTTTACTTTACTATTTATATTTTTTACAACTTTTACTCTTACTTTACTATTAAAGAAAATAATGTACATTTTACTCCAAACATTTTCCCTGACACCCAAAAGTACTCGTTACATGTTTTATGCTTAGCAGGACGGGAAAATGGTCCAATTCACACACTTATCAAGAGAACATCCCTGGTCATCCTATTGCTTTGTTTGTAAATTATGTCTGAGTGTTGGAGTGTGCACCTGGCTATCCCTAAATTAAAATAACAAGAAAATCGTGCAGTCTGGTTTGCTTAATATAAGGAATTTGAAATGATTCGTACTTTTAATTAAGTAAACGTAAGTCAATCTCATTTACTTTTGATACTTATTTAAAACCAAATACTTTGAGACTTTTACTCAAGTAGTATTTTACTGGGTGACTTTCACTTTTCCTTGAGTCTTTCTTTTAATGAAAGTATCTTTACTTTCACTCAAGTATGTCAATTAGGTACTTTTCTCACCACTGGTTGTGCTGTTTATGGCCGATGAGCATCGATATGTTTTATCTATAATTTATCTTCATATGACAAGAATTGAAAATGATTTGGTAGTAGATTGTCGACATAATTCATGATGTGAAAGTATGATGTTGATGAGATCAGTCCAACAAAAGCTACAGTAGATATAATGTGATTTGATGTCATTGACCTTGTGGCCAATGACCTTGAGCCTTCTTGGATGGGTACTTTTAATGTAAATCTATGGCAGCAACCAAGGGGGCTTGAACTGCCTCGCTCTCCCTGTAGATTCTGCGTGACGTAGTGTTGCCATGAGTGACAGAACACTGAGCCAATCACTGCGCAACTACTATAGAGAAGATTACCAACGCCTATTCTCTGTGCTTTCTCAGGCTGCCTCTCCACCACAGAAAGCACTGAGCTAGGGTGAAACACCTGCATTTTGGAGATGCCTTACTCAAGAATAGAGACCGTGTTTGTATGCGGTTTTATTAACTCAAGGACATTTTTATTTATTTTTTACATTGTCTGCAAACTGATATGTAAACACAAATGAATGCCAAAATAACATGCAAAACAGGCCAATTATTATATATACATATTTTTAAACAGGTGGGGCTCAAAACGACCTGTCCTATCTGTCTTGAATGACCACTATAATAGATAATGATGAGTTGCAACTGTCAAATGAAAAGTAGAGGTCCAGTGAGGCATATCACAATAGTTCAAAATTCAATCGCGGGACAACATAGTTTGGAAAGGAAATAGCTATTGCTGTAAAGAGACAATGAAAAAGACTCCAATCTGTCTGTCTTATTGGCACCAGCGGAGAACATCGCCCCGGTGAGTGTGCACTGCGCATATTCAGGTCTTTTCTCATTGTTGGGTCAGTGCCAATGAAAGGTTTTTCTGTGGACAATAATTTCCTCTTCCAGTTTGAATGGACGTCATATTCCATTTGTGTCTCCCCTTCTCGTAAGGCATATTATATGGACAACATTGTTTTTATTGATCTGTTTGTCTGTGTCAGCAGAGTAGGCTACCCTGTCATTTGTCATATTAAAAAAGATTCTGCTAATGTCTCCAGTCATATAAAGTGTAGGAGAATCCAAAGAAAGAAGACATTTATCTGAAACAGCCTATGGCCCAGGTCTCTATGCTATACGCGCTCAGCCATCGAACAGTCTTTATTACATACACTAATTGTGTTATATTATTGTCCTAAATTATGACTATTCAATTGACTCCTCACATTATGATTAGTACATAACAGTCTGAAAATGCGATAATGCATAGAATGCTTAATTATAAAGGTAGTGAATGTGTAAGCTAGTGATTCTGCTGTTCATTACTCATCTTGTTGGATGAGGAAAAGAAAATGTGGAAAGTTTTACATTTTTTATTACTATTATTATTATTATTATTATTATTTTGGTACTTTTTACCCCTTTTTTTCTCCCCAATTTCATGATATCCAATTGGTAGTTACAGTCTTGTCCCATCGCTACAACTCCCGTACGGACTCGGGAGGTCAAAGGTCGAGAGCTATGAGTCCTCCGAAACATGACCCCGCCAAGCGGACAGTTATTTCTAACTTCTTCAGAGTGTGCGGTAAGGACACGTCATTGCATCCTCGATTTACATGTTCTGTTCAGATGAATTACCATAATCTAAAAGTGATTTCTGTCATTCTGAGCACTGTGAGTAGGCACCCTAATCAGGTTATGGTACATTTCTCAAATGTCTGGTAAATAAAATGATGTTCGTCAAAATGTCCAGCGTAACATTTTTATAATGTAAAACCTGGTACACATTCATTTCTATACTATTATTTCTTCATGTAGGCATACACTGCCATTGTCAGTATCACAACACGTGAGAGGTCTACATTTGAGAAAAGTAAGTGTACATCTGTTGGTGTGGGTGTGGGTGTGGGCACGTGTGCTGGGGGCCGTTAATGCAGCGTGCGGCAGCCGGCCCTAGCAGGTTGGCTAGGTGATCCTGTTGAATTGTGGGTACACTCTGGAGAGGGGTTCCATGCTGAGCTTGGCTCTCGCTATTGCCACCTGTCGAAGCAGCCGAGCGCATAGTCAAATGATCCCCCACCACACAGAGTACTGGGAAATAACCACTGCAGTTGACTGAAGCGTACTCCACAGTAAAATCACTTTATGGGTGAGAGCCACTCAGACACCCCACACAAACCTAAAAAAATACAGCCGATGAATGGTAGCTAACTTTCTAGCTGATACTACTGTACGTTGCCTTCCTCACCCCTTGTATATTACCTCCCTGACTCCAGGTCTTTATTCGGCAGGTCAGTGAACCTCAACATAAATTCATGGACTTTAGGAGACAGTAGAGAGAGCACGCCTCAATCCACATTGGTGGAGCCGCAGTGGAGTGGATGAAAAATGTAAAGTTCCTCGGCGTGCACATCGCTGACATACTGAAATAGTCCATCCTCAGGAGGCTGAAGTAATTTGGCTTGGCCCCTAAGACCCTCTAAAGATGCACCATTGAGAGATGTCGGGCTGTATCACCGCCTGGTACGGCAATTGTACCATCTACAACCGCATGGCTCTCCAGAGGGTGGTGCGGTCAGCCGAATGCACACTGCCTGTGTCACAGGAAAGCCAAGAAGATCATCAAAGACCTCAGCCGCCCGAGTCACGGCCTGCTCACCCACGCTACCATATAGAAGGAGGAGAACATCAACCAAGGTTTTCCAGCACACAGCTTTGACTTACTACACTAGCTATGTTGGTCTATTGTGCTTCAAACAATGTGTAGGCAGGTTGCTTAGGATTCAAACCTTCTCAAACAGCCTAGTTCATACTGTTAGAGAAGGTGCTCCCACAATAATGGGATTTGTACCGCATACAAGTTAAAGTATTGGATCCACACTAATGGTTATACAAAAGTAATATTTCCTTTTATTCTTACAAGATCAGGTTTGATTTGAGCTGTTTTGTCTTGTAGTAATGTGGTGCCTTTCTGTATTTCCTTCAAATTGTATTTTAGCAATACAAGTCATTGAAAATTTGTTAAACATTTTCATAAATATTTCTTTGGGGGTCAGTAGGTGGTGGTGTGTTGGACACGGTCACTCTTATATACTTATATAGAGGTCTATAGAGCCTGTCTCTATACACAGTCACGCTTATATAGAGGTCTATAGAGCCTGTCTCTATACACAGTCACTCTTATATAGAGGTCTATAGAGCCTGTCTCTATACACAGTCACTCTTATATAGAGGTCTATAGAGCCTGTCTCTATACACAGTCACTCTTATATAGAGGTCTATAGAGCCTGTCTCTATACACAGTCACTCTTATATAGAGGTCTATAGAGCCTGTCTCTATACACAGTCACTCTTATATAGAGGTCTATAGAGCCTGTCTCTATACACAGTCACTCTTATATAGAGGTCTATAGAGCCTGTCTCTATACACAGTCACTCTTATATAGAGGTCTATAGAGCCTGTCTCTATACACAGTCACTCTTATATAGAGGTCTTTAGAGCCTGTCTCTATACACAGTCACTCTTATATAGAGGTCTATAGAGCCTGTCTCTATACACAGTCACTCTTATATAGAGGTCTTTAGAGCCTGTCTCTATACACAGTCACTCTTATATAGAGGTCTATAGAGCCTGTCTCTATACACAGTCACTCTTATATAGAGGTCTATAGAGCCTGTATCTATTCCTGATTTCTGGAACCGTTAGCTTACCTGTGTAATATTGGCATAAGCTCAGAAACATTTGTTGTGCAAATCCTGTTTCATTAAATCCTGTGCTGATCAATGGGCAGTTCATTACCTTTGTCAAATAAATGTGTAGCTTAAAGTTATGCGGTTATGCGTGTATTTGTATTGCTTTATGCAATAAAGATGGTGACCCTACTGTAATACACATTTACAATAGGCCTATATCTAAAAATACATACAGCCTAATGAGATATAGAGTTCGTTCAGAGAGTATTCAGACCCTTTTGTTACGTTACAGCCTTATTCTATAATGGATTCCATAAAAACAACAAAAACAGATTCCCATTTAAGGAACATTTGACTTGAGAATGCTGTAGGGAATGGAGGTGTGTGTGTGTGTGTGTGTGTGTGTGTGTGTGTGTGTGTGTGTGTGTGTGTGTGTGTGTGTGTGTGTGTGTGTGTGTGTGTGTGTGTGTGTGTGTGTGTGTGTGTGTGTGTGTGTGTGTGTGTGTGTGTGTGTGTGTGTGTGTGTGTGCGTGTGTGTGTCTGAGAGGGGTCTATAGGAGCCAGGCTAAAGGAGAGGTTGAATGAAACACAGGATTATCTGACTTTTCTCTGATGCAGAAAGTGGTAAGTAATTGTGTCTGTGCCACAAGAGGCTGCTGAGAGGAGGATGGTACAGTAATAATGTCTGGAATGGAGTGAATGGAATGGTATCAAACACATGGAAATAATGTATTGATGAGTTTGATTACCATTCCACTTATATGGTTCCAGACATTACTATGAGCCAGTCCTCCCCAATGATGGTGCCACCAACATCCTGTGGTCTGCACATATATAGAGACAAAATCACTGTGTGGGCAAGTGTACTCACCCTGCTTTCCTGTTTGCATTACTGTACATTCACTTGCCCACAAATTACTACCAGAACTTCTGCGACTGGAGCATGAGCTGCAGCTCCCGCATGCAGTAACTCCTACTGTACTGAACTCTATTCCTCTAATCTCATCACCCTATTTTCCCTGCAGCTCTGTACATTACTTCTACAATCCATCTTTAAGACAAATTAAACAGTAGATTTCTACTTCCTTCAGGTCTGTGCTGATACTTTCGATCTCTACGACAGCCCCTGAGAAAGAAATAGATCAACAGCTGATGTAGCCCTTAGCTTATTCAAACATAACAAACCCACTGGTTGCTGTAGCCCTTAGCTTATTCAAACATAACAAACCCACTGGCATATAGATATTCAGTACATCTCCTGTTTGCTAGTCCTGTCCCCTGTTACATACATTGCTGTTTCCCATTGTGTGTGTTACTCTTTCTCTGCCTTGCTCTCTTTCTCCTTCCCTCCTTCTGTCCAGGGTGCTGACAAATACAGCTATAATGGGTGGTATCAAGAGTGGAGGAGAAAGAGGGAGGGGTGAGCTGGGAAGGGTAGGAGGAGAAGGGTAGGAGGAGAAGGCTAGGAGGAGAAGGCTGGGAGGAGAAGGGTAGGAGGAGAAGGCTGGGAGGGATAGGCTGGGAGGAGAAGGCTAGGAGGAGAAGGCTGGGAGGGATAGGCAGGGAGGAGAAGGCCGGGAGGAGAAGGATGGGAGGAGGAGGCTGGGAGGAGAAGGCTGGGAGGAGAAGGCTGGGAGGAGAAGGCTAGGAGGAGAAGGCTGGGAGGAGGAGGCTGGGAGGAGAAGGCTGGGAGGAGAAGGTTGGGAGGAGAAGGCTGGGAGGAGGAGGCTGGGAGGGATAGTCTGGGAGGAGAAGGCCGGGAGGAGAAGGCCGGGAGGAGAAGGCAATTCACCCCTAGCTGGATGACTGATGTTATTCACCGAGCAACTCTAGAGAAGATTCTACTCCACTTTGAGCTCCTTCAACATAAACCGCTAGACTAGGTCTAACTTAGTGGCTCTCATGTAACTGTGTTTTACACTAGGCTAGGTCTAACTTAGTGGCTCTCATGTAACTGTGTTTTACACTAGGCTATAGCGAATCTAGTGCTTGTACTGTAACTGTGTTTTACACTAGGCTAACGCTAACCCAGTGGTGGTACTGTGACTGTGTTTTACACTAGGCTAACACTAACCCAGTGGCTGTACTGTGACTGTGTTTTGCATTAGGCTAACGCTAACCCAGTGGCTGTCCTGTAACTGTTTTACACTAGGCTAAAGCTAATCTAGTGCTTGTACTGTAACTGTGTTTTACACTAGGCTAACGCTAACCCAGTGGTGGTACTGTGACTGTGTTTTGCATTAGGCTAACGCTAACCCAGTGGCTGTCCTGTAACTGTTTTACACTAGGCTAAAGCTAATCTAGTGCTTGTACTGTAACTGTGTTTTACACTAGGCTAAAGCTAATCTAGTGCTTGTACTGTAACTGTGTTTTACACTAGGCTAACGCTAACCCAGTGACTGTCCTGTAACTGTTTTACACTAGGCTAAAGCTAATCTAGTGCTTGTACTGTGACTGTGTTTTACACTAGGCTAACACTAACCCAGTGGCTGTACTGTGACTGTGTTTTGCATTAGGCTAACGCTAACCCAGTGGCTGTACTGTAACTGTGTTTTACACAAGGCTAACTCTAACCCAGTGGCTGTACTGTGACTGTGTATAACCTGTAACTGTGTTTTACACTAGGCTAAAGCTAATCCAGTGCTTGTCTTGTAGCTGTGTTTAATTTCACTAGGCTATGTCTATTCCAGATTGAGGTTAAGTGTTGGCCAAACTAGATTCCCTGCACAGTAAGGTTGTTCAGTTGAAAACCATGTGGACATGTTCTACTCTAGACATAATTCTGCCTGGTCAATAGAAATAGTCCGTTGGATTGCTTTTTAATAGTGATAATGTGGAACATATTCAGAACAGGATGGATGTCTGCTTTAGATTTACATTTAAAATGGAATGTATGAGAGAAACTGCCAGTGAAGTGTCCGTCAACTTGACAGTGTTTCTCATAGGTTCATCTATGGGTGTGTTTCAGAAGCCCTAAGCAATGGCTTCCAGGCAGCGCCAACATTTTCCATTTAAATAGAAGACAAGTCATTTTTAGATGGGACCAAATACTGGTTGGGGAGACATTACTTCTGCATAGACTCTTTGGTGTGAGGATGGAGGTTTGGTATGTTATGATCTCCGTAAATATCTGTTGCTGGAGAAGCACTGTACTGATTTTAAGATTTCACCAGGTTGACTGAGAACACATTCATATTTGTAGCAACAACCTGGGGGATAGTTACAAGGGAGAGGAGGGTGGATATGATGGTCAGATTGGGAATTTAGCCAGGACACCAGGGTCTACTCTTACGATAAGTGCAATAGGATTTTTAGTGACCACGGAAAGTCAGGACACCCATTTAACATCCCATCCAAAAGTCAGCACCCTACACAGGGCAATGTCCCCAATCACTACCCTGGGGAATTGGGGTATTTTATTTTAGACCAGAGGAAAGAGTGCCTCCTACTGGCCCTCTAACATCACTTCCAGCAGCATCTGGTCTCCCATCCAGGATCAACCCTGCTTAGCTTCAGAGGGAAGCCCGCAGTGAGATGCAGGGTGGTATGCTGCTGGCCAAGGCCTGCTGTCAGGAGTACTGCTGTCAGGAGTACTGCTGTCTAGGAGTACTAGCTATCCCACTGCACTGGTTCTGAATCCATACAGGGATAGAACACACAGGACAAAAGGGCTGTACTGCACTCTTCTTTATAATCTTCTACATCAAAGCCATTCCATTACATACAATCAATACACAATTATCCACAGAGTGGACAAATATCTTGTTTATGTCAAATGATTTTTCCGTAATGGTTCTCCTTGATCTGTGGCTGGACTGAGGAGGGGGAGGGAAATGGGGGACATCAGGAGATGATGAAAACTGTTTTAGGCGCACCAGAATTGGCTAGGGGGGGGCACAACAAGATGCAAAAACCTTTAGGAACCTGGAGCTTCGACCAGAGCAGCTGGAGAAGGAATGAAATGAAACCAAATGATAGGCTTCTCCCATTAAGGGCGAGGTCAGGCAAACAGTTACAATGGTTCAGTTTTAAGTCATTATCTTTTTTGAAAAAATTGACCTTGGGGAGGGCCTACCTTTAACGGAGGAGCCCGGGGGATCTACTACCTGTGGCTCACGTCTACTGCCTGTCAACGCTTTAAACTGCCACTGGGGGCAAACAAGCAGCATGTGAGACATTCAATATGTCAGCTACCGTTGCAGTCAGCGGGTGGGATGGTCAATGGAGGTCTGCCGAAGGGGTTGTTGAACAAAGAGCCGCCGATTTGGGGAGACGAAAGATGAAAACTGTCACATGATTTCGATTCCTACTGCAGGTGAAATGAGAATCAGAATAGATAATTGGCAGAACATTTGGAGATTCATGTAGAGAATAAAATTCACCCCGTGTTTTATTGTCACTCCTCGGCTGGGCTGGCTAGTTCCAAAGTAGTCTCAGCATTCCTCCAGTCTTCTCAGCACACAGCGCAAGCACACACACCTGAATGGAGAATTGATTGACTGACACCTGCGCAAGAGGGTGCCACTTTAAATTCCCTGCCCTCTCATCTCATTTGACACTGAAATAATGACACATTGTTATAAGCGGAGGAAGATTTACATTTCATGCTCTCTTAAGTGACTGCAGTCGAAGACAAAGGGAAGAGAAGAGTCAGACGAATTTCACGAGAACCAAAGTGACGTTCAGCCGGGTGAATTAATTGAGATGACATTATTTTACTGTGAGCAGACAAAAGGGTAAGGCACAAGAATAATGGAATACCCGCTGACTCAGTAGAAACCAGATGAATGCCAATGAGCTGAGCTAACACAGACAGACGCTGATATGGAATGAGATGTAGGAAAGGCGTAGAAGTGAGCAATCAACGTGACTAAAGAGTACAGCTCTCTTATCAAACATTACATTAACCCAATGTGTAGGTTTGTATTGTTATCAAAGAGATGACCGTCAAAGGGCACCTGGTTTTGTCCCATGTCTCATCTGTACATCACTAGACCTGGGGAATTACAAATCAATTTTTCAGGTGTGAAGAGAAAGGAGAAAACAGAGTGATTTGATTTCTCAATGAAGTTATACTCTAGTACAGTACTGTTTTCCTTGGTATGTAATGTGGTAGTATTTTACTGGTATCCTCTAAGTATCTGCTGTAACCTGTTGGCTCTGACACATACACTGTACACTCCGTAGGCCTCCGCTCCCCCCTTCCTTATATACACACACTGTCATGAACAACCGCAACCATACCGTGCGTGGACCACTTAAACTTGCTCGACCTGTCATACAGACACAATCAAATAATCTATAAACTCTCCCTTCCCTCCCTCATCTCCTTTCCCTCGGACGAGCAACGGATCAATGTCACGGAGACAGGCTTGTGCCTGGAGGAGGTGGTGGGGGTAGGGCAGGGTTATCCATGTTGTGAGCTGTATTGGCACACAAAGCCAGGGTAATTTATGTTCGATTGTAGCCCTGGCTCGCTGCGACAGAAGCTGCTCCCAGGGCAATTCTGAGGCCAACCCTCACAAGTCAATGTTTGGAATTATTAACTATTCATGATCCGCCGGGCATGACTGAAGCTTCAATCATACGCCTTCTACCCTTCACGTCAGTGACCCTCTCACAAAGACACACACGAACACATGCCCGTCACTGCGGGAGGGGAGGTCCATCTTCGATGTGAAAAGCCCTTTCTTCAATAACCTTCTTTACCTCCCAGGGTGCCTATTACAGCTGTCTGACTCAGCCCTGTAGAATGGACATGGTGTCATGGTGGATCCTCTTGCTAGTGATTATGTAACTGAATCGTTCAAACATGTTAAACCTCTAATGACAGACTTAATCATCGGTGATAATTCAAATGGAACTGTTAACCGGAACTTGCCTTTGATTATCGTGAATAACTAACACCTATCAACCAATCGGCATTCAGGATCTAAACTACCCATTTTATAATGTTTGTTAACACTGTGTCAGCCTGAGCCTCACGAGTGGCACAGAGGTCTAAGCCATTGCAGTTCTAGAGGCATCACTACAGACCTGGGTTCGATCCCAGGCTGTGTTGCAGCCGGCCACGACCAGGAGACCCATGAGGCAGGGCACAAATATCCCAGTGTCGTCCGGTTTAGGGGAGGGTTTGGCTGGCCGAGATGGCCTTGTCACATTGTGCTCTAGTGACTCCTTGTGGTGTGCAGGGTGAATGCTCACTGACTTCAGTTGCCAGCCTTACGGTGTTTCCTCTGACACATTGGTGCACCTGGTTAAGCGAGCAGTGTGGCTTGGAGGGGTAACGTTTCGGCGGACGCATAGCTCTCGACCTTTGCGTCTCCTGAGCCCGTATGGGAGTTGCAGCCTGTAACTACCAATTGAGTAAAAAATAATAATAATACTGTCTCGGCCTCAGATGATGCCTGTTGTTTTGTTATCTCCAACTGTCATGACAAATGACTTGTCAGGGTGGAATGAGCTGGTTTCTGTTTGTTTTTTTACTCCTTGCCAAGACCCATTAGGACCAAAGTGCAGAGAGGAGCAGCCATTTTGGTGCGCCCATAAAATAAAACAACCTGCATTCTCAGTAATGGCTGAAGACAGAACTCTATCTAGTAATGTGGAGCCCAGACATCATATTCTTATGACAGTAATACGCATTATGTGCCTTATGTCAGAGTCATTGAGGACTGAACTCAACGCTAATGCACTGCTATACAGACTTCTCGGTTTTGATAACCTCTCTTTTTCTCTTTACTAGTGATCCTTCAGTGAGTCTTCTCATATTTAATTCAAGTATGGCTCCACTGTTTACTAAGCAGGAGAACGTCTTGAGCTGGAATCTATGTCTGCATCTGTAGTCTATTCAAACCCAGAACTGCAGTAGCTGTAGTCTACCAGTGGAAAGGTGTGATGATGTATCTATATGTCTGTGTTGTAGTAGTAATACTAGCAGCATCTACAAACGTAAGACGTTGGGATTCTCCAATGAGGGTTAGCATAAGAAAAATAATAATCTCATTCTGAGAATGGTTTGTTATCAAATGGACGCCGATGCAACCTGAAGTTGTGGGCGAGGTCTTGAGCACCGCACTGTTATCATGGCAGTGAATGGATAGAGCTGGTCACTCTGGGGTATACAAGCACAATGCCATTGATTGTGTTTGAGTTGACGGGGCAGGGTGGGATCAGGGGGAGAAAACAGTCCAGATGCTTCTGTTCTTCTTGGTCACAGCTGAGATCTATGGTTTTTGTTTGTTTAGTGAAGTTGCTATTTAAAATCAAGCCTAAAAATGTTTACCTTTTGATACTGTTCGTAACAGTGCTCCATAGACACATCATAGAAGTGTTTTGTCAAATTGTTGTTTCTTATCACTGTACACTGTAGGGCTAGGAATTTCCAGGGACCGTATGATATGATATTATTACCATACTTAGGTACTGATACGATACGTATTGCTATTCTCATGATTCTATTTGTCTATTGATTTCACACTGCGATTTTATGAAAGCTATGATCCCTTATTGAAGGTGTGAGTGTAGATGAAGGGGAGGAGACAATTGAGACATGGATTGTGTGTGTGTGACATTCAGAGGGTGAATGGGCAAGACAAAAGATTTAAGTGCTTTTGGATGGGATATGATAGTAGGTGCCAGGTGCAGCGGTTTGAGTGTGTCAAGAACTGCAACACTGCTGGGTTTTTCACGCTCAACAGTTTCCCATGTGTATCAAGAACAGTCCACCACCGAAAGCATTGGAGTCAACATGGGCCAGCATCACTGTAGAATGCTTTCAACACCTTGTAGAATCCATGCCTCGACAAATTGAGGCTGTTATGAGGGCAAAAGGGGTGCAACTCAATATTAGGAAGGTGTTCCTAATGTTTTATACACTCAGTGTATGTCTGTTGGAGAGAGATAAGAGAGAGAGAGATTAAAAATAAAAATAAATCAGTCTTGGAATAAAAGTGTTGAAAACATGTTGGCTCACTATTTAAAAAGATGGAGAGCAAGCTCATTTTAGCGACTAGCGCTAGCTAACACTACCTAGCAAACAGATAATTTTTACAAATTGATACTTGGTGTCAAAATATCGATATAATATCGTAAAAATAATACATCGATTTGTAACTGTGTAGACTCCCCCCATCACTAGTGGGGGGAGTCTTCTGTTCCTTCTGTAGCTCAGTTGGTAGAGCATGGCGCTTGTAACGCCAGGGTAGTGGGTTTGATCCCTGGGACCACCCATATGTAGAATGTATGCACACATGACTGTAAGTCGCTTTGGATAAAAGCGTCTGCTAAATGGCATATATTATTATATTATATATTACTAGTACACTGTAGCTGTTATAATTGTTTGATGTTGTCACAACTCCAAAGAAGCAGTTTCTACCTCCTCCTTGACACAGTGAACAGACAAATTACATTTAGTTATTTTATCATCTCAAGAGTATTCCCTCACTGCATGTCAGGCCGCTAGCTTTCTAAGTGTGTGAGGATGGATTTAGTGGTAAGATGTCTGAGAGCCATGAAAAGCTGTCAGCGTGCGGAGGTGAGATGAGGTCCGTGTTTCATCCATGGCAACTTTTCCCTTTTTCTTTTTTCATCTAGCCCCTGTACACTCAGTAGCTCCCTGGCTAACCATCCATTTTTAAACACACACACACACACACACACACACACACACACACACACACACACACACACACACGTTATGTTAATATGTTGGAATCGTATGTATAGATTCCACAGCACCAGATGTTGTTAGAGCCCCTCTGCAGACAGATAATAGGAGGTTGAACCACACCCGTTCGCCTGCCTTAAATTGAATTTGACAGCCTTAATGGACATAAAAAGCTGGCCAACAGGGGTTGACTCAGAGTTCAGGCAACTGTCTGTCTCCAATGTTGTAATTATCAGAACCGGCCCAGGGGTCACCGTTTCGCCTTGGCCCGGTGCAATGAGGTGAATAAATAAAAAAACTGGGAGCTATTTGGAGACAATCACATCCTCCAAATGGAAGCCCGGTGATACACACGTTGCTGTGCCACCGATTTAAGCTTGACAGTGTGAGAATCACCGACCAACAACAGTCACGCTCTGGCATTTGACATAGTTTAAGTTAATTTTGTTGGGCCTCTGGCAGACCATAAGGACTGGCTTTTTAGAAACAATTTAATAATACAACTAGCATGGCTTCTACTTCAGGTAGCTCTTATTTTTCAGACGTTATTTGATTAAGGGGCACCACAGAATGGTGATTGTACTGCTCAGCAAAATATCTATACATAGATTCTTGTCATGCATGGTTTGTTAGGCCTATAAAGTATAATATGTAAATGCATGGATGGATGGAGAGTAGAGGCGATGAAGACCTACACCCCTGTCATCGTGATCAACTTTGAATACAAGTGACATATCTGACAGGACAGGCATCGGCCATGGGGTTAGTGGATCATTTAAAACTCGACATCTACTCCCTCATCGATGGCCAGTAAAACAAAATGTCCGTCATTTATCTGACGGCTGATGTGTTTTTTGAGTGCATATGCAGCTGAAATAGAACAGTGTCTCGCTGTGTTCCACACCTTGTTCAAACTATACCTCAAGGTGGTGATAGTAACACAAGCATCTTTCACATTACTAAAGCCAGTGGTAGTTGTCAAACTGTCACCCTGGTAACTACTAAGAGGCGACCATCTTGTCTCCGGGAAGTGATGGAACATAGGGTGCCTTCATAAATTCAATCTGGAGTGCCAGAGTGTGCTCAGAGTGCCCTCTGGGTGTTCGTGAATTCAGAGCATTGTCAGATTGTCAGTTCGTAAATTCGTTGCATTTTGCTCTCAGAGCGTTCAGAGCACAAACTGGACGCTCTGGCCGAGGAGTAGGGTTGATCAGAGCGTTCTGACCTCACAACGGTAGTCAAGCACGCAAGCTAACTGGCTAACATTGAATAGCTTGCTACCTAGCTACTTCCAGACACAAATGAGAGAACACCTCACTCTGACCATTTTACTCGCCCTACCAGAGCTGGATAGGCTGTTTTCATGTTATCCAGAGCGTTGGGGACTGTAACTGTGATGCTGGCAACAATTTAATTATGCTTTTTTTTTACTAGGTTTACTGACACAGGCCATATTCAACAGATGTTGAGCATTCATAAAATGTGTTATTCTGCGCTCTCTCACTAATCTGTCCACAGGACAAGGAGGCTTATCAGGTGGTGGGCGTGCAACGTAAAGCCTGTAGGTACAGCTGAATGGAGAGGGCTAGAATAGATCCATGAAGATGAGGGATAGGCAACGCAGAGTTTAGAATGACCTTTAATCCCTCTATGGGGACCACATAGCCAAGCATTCTGTCAAACTCATTGTGGCACCACTGTCATAGACAGCTATACAGGATTGGGAGGACAATTGGAAACATTTCTGCGGATTGGAAATGAGTATCCCTGAATAAGTGTTAAAACGGGTCCGTGGTTATTAATCATGGTTGAGTTTAAATGCATTTCCGTGCAACAACTTAGTCCTCTAGACCTTTTCTAACAATGCCTCTACATCGTCTTCGCTGTGAGAAGATGGCTGATAAGATCCACATAATGGACTATGTTCTTCACACACCGAAGCAAGATTCAAAGTATATAGTGAATATGACAAATGTTTCCGCTTCGAACACTTCCTCCATTTTAACAGAGAATTTGAATTACATTTTTATATTTTATTTCTGTATGTTTCCCATAATATTCTTCACACACTAAGACAAGATTTAATGTATGTGGTGAATATGCCTTATATTTCCCTTAAGTATGCTTCCATATAATGAGATAAAATGTTGACTTACTTTCTGAAATTTTTACATCTACTAGTAATGTATCTTTCAAAGTGTTTGGCTGATATTCAGTTCAATATTAGTTCTTTGTGTTGTTGATGTCCTTCATGTAACCCACAATAGACAGCTAAAACAACTATGAATCATTCTCCCATCTTTCTCAGTCACTATTTCAACTTTCACCCTTGTTGTGTTGAAACAGCTGCCATTGCGTAACTCCCACTTGCTCAAAAATATAGAGATGCTGTACGTTTCGCCTCATGTTATAACAGTGCATTCCCCAATCCCAACTGTTACCACATCTTAACTCCCCCTCTCCAAACCCAAGGCTCTAAACCCTATCAACATCCTGTCACACTCCATTAACTATTGGAGCAGAATATGCTCTGTTGACCACAATGCATTGCTTCATCGTATTAACCGACACCTGATGAGAATAGAACTGTTAACTGCAGTTACCCTGGCAATGTGTTCAACCATTCAACCACACAGAAACACCTACTTCTCCCCCTCAGCTAACAATGTGTGCTTGTAACTTTCCGCTGCTATTTTCCGCTGCCTCGTTATTAGATGTCTTAGTAAGATGACAGACAGATGGGAAGAGGGTTTCGAAATCCGGGCAACTGATCCTTTTTAATACAACACAGCTGAGAGAATTTCTCCCTTTCCACTGCTTCTCTACCTGCAATATCGGGTCGGGAAATATCAGGCACAAGCACTCAGGAAAAAATGGTCACCTGTAGCCAGTGTGCCTCACATGTCAGTACTATTCAGGAAGAGTAAATTCCTACTTCAGCACTTTGGCTGGGTCAGAGAGGCAGCCAGGGTGTTTTGTTGCCACTCATGTCTTCATTGTTTTTATTTGTTTACTGGTGGATTTGCAACACAATGCACATTACTTTCAGCGACTGAATATCAGGGACACATTGCCAGCAGTTTTTTGTCATGAAATGCTGTGTTCATGCACCTGAATACTTTGTTTAAACTCTGCTTCTACACATGCTGCCTGTATATCTTTTTGAACTGTCTGTACAGAATGTAAAACGACAGCCATGTTCTTCGGCGCCATCTTATCATTATCCTGCTTAACATCTGTCTGAATGTCCTGTTTATAGTCTTTCTGCATATCCTCTTTAACGTCTGGCTGTATATCCTGTTTATAGTCTTTCTGTATATCCTGTCTATCGTCTGTCTGTATATCCTGTTCATAGTCTGTCTGTATATCCTGTTTATAGTCTGGCTGTATATCCTGTTTATAGTCTGGCTGTATATCCTATTTGTAGTCTGTCTGTATATCCTCTTTGGCTGTATATCCTGTTCCTAGTCTTTCTGTATATCCTGTCTATCGTCTGGCTGTATATCCTGTTTATAGTCTGGCTGTATATCCTGTTTATAGTCTGTCTGTAGATCCTGTTTATAGCCTGGCTGTATATCCTGTTTATAGTCTGATTGCATATCCTGTTTATAGTCTGTCTGTATATTCTGTTTATAGAGTGTATGAATATCTTGTTCATCGTCTGTATTTTCTTTTTACTGTGGCACCATTTCGCCAATTTCTGCAGCTGCACCATTGAGAGCATCTTGGCTGGTTGCAACACTGCCTGGTATGGGAACTGCTTGGCCTCCGACCGCAAGGCGCTACAGAAGGTATTGCGTACGGCCAAGATTCCTGCCACCCAGGACCTCTATACCAGGTGGTGTCAGAGGAAGGCCCTAAAAATTGCCAAAGACTCCAGCTACCCTAGTCATAGACTGTTCTCTCTGCTACCGCACGGCAAGCGGTACCAGTGCGCCAAGGCTAGGTCCAAAAGGCTTCTTAACAGCTGCTACCCCAAGGCCATAAGGCTGCTGAACAGCTAATCAAATGGCTCGGCAGAATATTTCTATTGACCTCCACCCCATTTTTTATGCTGCTGCTACTCTCTGTTTGTTAAGTTTATTATTGTGCATAGTTACTTTACCCCTACCTACATGTACATATTACATTGACTCAGTACCGGTACCCCCTGTATATAGCGTTGTTATAATTATTTTAATGTTGCTCATTAAAAAAAAAACTTTAGTTGATTTAGTAAAACAATTTCTTAATTCTTATTTTTCTTAAAACTGCATTGTTGGTTAAGGGCATGTACATAAGCATTTTACGGTAAGGTCTACCTACACTTGTTGTATTCGGGACATGTGTCAAATGACATTTGATTTGAAGTACAGTACCAGTCAAAGTTTGGACACACCAACTCATTCAAGTGGTTTTCTTAATTTTTTTACAATTTTCTACACTACTGGTCAAAAGTTTTAGAACACCTACTCATTTGAGTTTTTAAAAACATTTTTTACAATTTTATTAAATGTAGATAGTGAAGACATCAAAACTATGAAATAACACATATGGAATCATTTAGTTATCAAAAAGGTGTAAAACAAATCAAAACATATTTTTGATTTTAGATTCTTCAAAGTAGCCACCCTTTGCCTTGATGCCAGCTTTGCACACTCTTGGCATTCTCTCAACCAGCTTCACCTGGAATGATTTTCCAACGGTAATAAAGAAGTTACCACATATGCTGAGCACTTGTTGGCTGCTTTTCCTTCACTCTGTGGTCCAACTCATCCCAAACCATCTTAATTGGGCTAGCTATTTAGTCATTGTTAGTTTTTTAACCTGGATAACACTCGCCAGTCCAGCTTCCCTGCCCCATCCACCGCTGCCCCCTGGACACTGATCTCTTTGCCACATAGCTGATGCACGCTGGACTGTCCATTAATCACGGTACTCCATTCTGCTTGTTTGTTTTATCTGTTGGCCCCGTTGCCTAGTCAACGCCATTTTACCTGCTGTTGTCGTGCTAGCTGATTAGCTGTTGCTGTCTAACCTACTGTTTTAGCTAGCTTTCCCAATTCAACACCTGTGATTACTGTATGCCTCGCTGTATGTCTCTCTCAAATGTCAATATGCCTTGTATACTGTTGTTCAGGTTAGTTATCATTGTTTTAGTTCACAATGGAGCCCCTAGTTCCACTCTTCATACCCCTGATAACTCCTTTGTCCCACCTCCCACACATGCGGTGACCTCACCCATTACAACCAGCATGTCCAGAGATACAACCTCTCTCATCATCACCCGGGGCCTGGGCTTACCTCCGCTGTACCCGCACCCCACCATACCCCTGTCTGCGCATTATGCCCTGAATATATTCTACCATGCCCAGAAACCTGCTCCTCTTATTCTCTGTCCCCAACGCTCTAGGCGACCAGTTTTGATAGCCTTTAGCCGCACCCTCATACTACTCCTTCTCTGTTCCGCGGGTGATGTGGAGGTAAACCCAGGCCCTGCATGTCCCCAGGCACCCTCATTTGTTGACTTCTGTGATCGAAAAAGCCTTGGTTTCATGCATGTCAACATCAGAAGCCTCCTCCCTAAGTTTGTTTTACTCACTGCTTTAGCACACTCTGCTAACCCTGATGTCCTTGCTGTGTCTGAATCCTGGCTCAGGAAGGCCACCAAAAATTCAGAGATTTCCATACATTTCCATAACATCTTCCGTCAAGATAGAACTGCCAAAGGGGGAGGAGTTGCAGTCTACTGCAGAGATAGCCTGCAAAGTAATGTCATACTTTCCAGGTCCATACCCAAACAGTTCGAACTACTAATTTTGAAAATTACTCTCTCCAGAAATAAGTCTCTCACTGTTGCCGCCTGCTACCGACCCCTCTCAGCTCCCAGCTGTGCCCTGGACACCATTTGTGAATTGATCGCCCCCCATCTAGCTTCAGAGTGTGTTCTGTTAGGTGACCTAAACTGGGATATGCTTAACACCCCGGCAGTCCTACAATCTAAGCTAGATGCCCTCAATCTCACACAAATCATCAAGGAACCGACCAGGTACAACCCTAACTCTGTAAACAAGGGCACCCTCATAGACGTCATCCTGACCAACTGGCCCTCCAAATACACCTCCGCTGTCTTCAACCAGGATCTCAGCGATCACTGCCTCATTGCCTGTTTCCGCTACGGAGCCGCAGTCAAACGACCACCCCTCATCACTGTCAAACGCTCCCTAAAACACTTCTGTGAGCAGGCCTTCCTAATCGACCTGGCCCGGGTATCCTGGAAGGACATTGACCTCATCCCGTCAGTTGAGGATGCCTGTTCATTCTTTAAAAGTAACTTCCTCTCCATTTTAGATAAGCATGCTCCGTTCAAAAAATGCAGAACTAAGAACAGATACAGCCCTTGGTTCACTCCATACCTGACTGCCCTCGACCAGCACAAAAACATCCTGTGGCGGACTGCAATAGCGTCGAATAGTCCCCGTGATATGCAACTGTTCAGGGAAGTCAGGAACCAATACACGCAGTCAGTCAGGAAAGCTAAGGCCAGCTTCTTCAGGCAGAAGTTTGCATCCTGTAGCTCCAACTCCAAAAAGTTCTGGGACACTGTGAAGTCCATGGAGAACAAGAGCACCTCCTCCCAGCTGCCCACTGCACTGATGCTAGGTAACACGGTCACCACCGATAAATCCATGATTATCGAAAACTTCAATAAGCATTTCTCAACGGCTGGCCATGCCTTCCGCCTGGCTACTCCAACCTCGGCCAACAGCTCCGCCCCCCCCGCAGCTCCTTTCCCAAGCCTCTCCAGGTTCTCCTTTACCCAAATCCAGATAGCAGATGTTCCAAAACCTGGACCCCTTACAAATCAGCTGGGCGTGACAATCTGGACCCTCTATTTCTGAAACTATCCGCCGCCATTGTCGCAACCCCTATTACCAGCCTGTTCAACCTCTCTTTCATATCGTCCGAGATCCCCAAGGATTGGAAAGCTGCCCCAGTCATCCCCCTCTTCAAAGGGGGAGACACCCTGGACCCAAACTGTTACAGACCTATATCCATCCTGCCCTGCCTATCTAAGGTCTTCAAAAGCCAAGTCAACAAACAGGTCACTGACCATCTCGAATCCCACCGTACCTTCTCCGCTGTGCAATCTGGTTTCCGAGCTTGTCACGGGTGCACCTCAGCCACACTCAAGGTACTAAACGATCATAACCGCCATCGATAAAAGACAGTACTGTGCAGCCGTCTTCATCGACCTTGCCAAGGCCTTCGACTCTGTCAATCACCATATTCTTATCGGCAGACTAAGTAGCCTCGGTTTTTCGGATGACTGCCTTGCCTGGTTCACCAATTACTTTGCAGACAGAGTTCAGCGTGTCAAATCGGAGGGCATGCTGTCCGGTCCTCTGGCAGTCTCTACAGGGTTAAATTCTCGGGCCGACTCTTTTCTCTGTATATATCAATGATGTTGCTCTTGCTTCGGGCGATTCCCTGATCCACCTCTACGCAGACGACACCATTCTATATACTTTCGGCCCGTCATTGGAGACTGTGCTATCTAACCTCCAAACGAGCTTCAATGCCATACAACACTCCTTCCGTGGCCTCCAACTGCTCTTAAACGCTAGTAAAACCAAATGCATGCTTTCTAACCGATCGCTGCCTGCACCCGCATGCCCGACTAGCATCACCACCCTGGATGGTTCCGACCTTGAATATGTGGACATCTATAAGTACCTAGGTGTCTGGCTAGACTGCAAACTCTCCTTCCAGACTCATATCAAACATCTCCAATCGAAAATCAAATCAAGAGTCGGCTTTCTATTCCGCAACAAAGCCTCCTTCACTCACGCCGCCAAGCTTACCCTAGTAAAACTGACTATCCTACCGATCCTCGACTTCGGCGATGTCATCTACAAAATGGCTTCCAACACTCTACTCAGCAAACTGGATGCAGTCTATCACAGTGCCATCCGTTTTGTCACTAAAGCACCTTATCCCACCCACCACTGCGACTTGTATGCTCTAGTCGGCTGGCCCTCGCTACATATTCGTCGCTAGACCCACTGGCTCCAGGTCATCTACAAGTCCATGCTAGGTAAAGCTCCGCCTTATCTCAGTTCACTGGTCACGATGGCAACACCCATCCGTAGCACACGCTCCAGCAGGTGTATCTCATTGATCATCCCTAAAGCCAACACCTCATTTGGCCGCCTTTCGTTCCAGTACTCTGCTGCCTGTGACTGGAACGAATTGCAAAAATCGCTGAAGTTGGAGACTTTTATCTCCCTCAACAACTTCAAACATCAGCTATCTGAGCAGCTAACCAATCGCTGCAGCTGTACATAGTCTATTGGTAAATAGCCCACCCATTTTCACCTACCTCATCCCCATGCTGTTTTATTTATTTACTTTTCTGCTCTTTTGCACACCAATATTTACCTGTACATGACCATCTGATCATTTATCACTCCAGTGTTAATCTGCAAAATTGTAATTATTCGCCTACCTCTTCATGCCCTTTGCACACATTGTATATAGACTGCCCTTTTTTTTCTCTCTCTACTGTGTTATTGACTTGTTAATTGTTTACTCCATGTGTAACTCTGTTGTCTGTTCACACTGCTATGCTTTATCTTGGCCAGGTCGCAGTTGCAAATGAGAACTTGTTCTCAACTAGCCTACCTGGTTAAATAAAGGTGAAATAAAATAAAATAAAATAAAAACGGTCGGGTGATTGTGGAGGCCAGGTCATCTGATGCAGCACTCCATCACTCTCCTTATTTGTCAAATGGCCCTTACACAGCCTGGAGGTGTGTTGGGTCATTGTCCGGTTGAAAAATAAATGATGGTCCCACGAAGTGCAAACCAGACGGGACAGTGTGTTGCTGCAGAATGCTGTGGTAACCTTGCTGGTTAGGTGTGCCTTGAATTCTAAATAAATCACTGACAGTGGCACCAGCAAAGCACCATCACACCTCCTCCTCCATGCTTCACGGTGGGAACCACACACCATCACACCTCCTCCTCCATGCTTCACGGTGGGAACCACACATGCAGAGATCATCCATTCAACTCCTCTGCATCTCATAAAGACACAGCGGTTGGAACCAAAAATCTCTAACTTGGACTCATCAGACCTAAGGACAAATTTCCACATGTTCATTGCTCATTTTTCTTGGTCCAAGCAAGTCTCTTCTTTATTGGTGTTCCTTAGTAGTGGTTTATTTGCAGCAATTCGACCATGAAGGCCTGTTTCACCCAGTCTCCTCTGAACAGTTGATTTTGAGATGTGTCTGTTACTTGAACTCTGTGAAGCATTTATTTGGACTGCAATTTCTGGGGCTGGTAACTCTAATGAGCTTATCCTCTGCAGCAGAGAGAACTCTGGGTCTTCCTTTCCTGAGGCGGTTCTCATGAGAGCCAGTTTCATCACAGCGCTTGATGGTTTTTGTGACTGCACTTGAAAACATTTTCTAAAATTTCTGGATTGACTGAGCTTCATGTCTTAAAGTAATCGTGGATTGTCATTTCACTTTGCTTATTTGAGCTGTTCTTGCCATAATATGAACTTGATATGTTTACCTGATATGGCTATCTTCTGTCTGATTGGCTCAAATGCATTAAGAAGGAAATAAATTCCACAAATGAACTTTTAACAAGCCTCACATGTTAATTATAAAGCATTCAAGGTGACTACCTCATGAAACTGGTCGAGAGACTGCCAAGAGGCTCGCTTTTCCCTTCTGTTTAACACTTTTTTGGTTACTACATAATTCCATATGTGCTATTTCATAGTTTTGAAGTCTTCACTATTGTTGTACAATGTAGAAAATAGTTTAAAAAAGAAAAACCTTAAAATGAGTAGGTGTATGCAAACTTTTGACAGGTACTGTACATGCACATGTATTTGGAAAATAAAGGTGATTCTGCTGTGCGGACAATAAAGCCAATGAAAGAGGCTGTTTTGATTTAATGCACGGGGGAGTGGGATTGCACATACTAGTCAAGATATGGCACTTTAGGCTAGGCTGTTTGTCTGCATCAATGGTTTGCTTCATGTGTTTAAAATGCGTATACCATGGGTATAACATGGGTATAACATGGGTATGACATGGGTATAACATGGGTATGACATGGTTATAACATGGGTATGACATGGTACACCATGTGTATAACATGGGTATAACGTGGGTATGACATGGGTATGACATGGGTAGAACATGGGTATAACATGGGTATAACATGGGTAGAACATGGGTATAACATGGGTATAACATGGGTATGACATGGGTATAACATGGGTATGACATGGTTATAACATGGGTATGACATGGTACACCATGTGTATAACATGTGTATAACGTGGGTATAACGTGGGTATGACATGGGTAGAACATGGGTATAACATGGGTATAACATGGGTATGACATGGGTAGAACATGGGTATAACATGGGTATAACATGGGTATGACATGGTACACCATGTGTATAACATGGGTATAACGTGGGTATGACATGGGTATGACATGGGTATAACATGGGTATAACATGGGTATAACATGGGTATGACATGGTACACCATGTGTATAATATGGGCATGACATGGGTATAATATTGGATTTAGTTGTAGAAGTAGGTGAGGATAGATAACCAGAGGGTTGTGGTTTGTGACTGCATTTAGGCCGTGTTGGAGTATTGCAGTTCATTGAAATTCTGCTCGTGTGTAAAGATTGTGATTTTTAGTTCCTACTGTTTTTCATGTTAAGAAATTCTACCTGGGTCTCAAATTCAGAGTGAAGTAATTATATAAACGATTTGTAAAATTATAGCATACCTCTTAACCTCTTCAACCTATGGGGGCGCTGTGTCATTATTGGATAAAAAGACGTGCCCGTTTTAAGCGCAATATTTTGTCACGAAAAGATGCTCGACTATGCATGGAATTGACAGCCTTGGAAAGACAAAACTCTGAAGTCTCCAAAACGGCAAAGATATTATCTGTGAGTGCCCCAGAACTAATGCAACAGGCGAAACCAAGATGAAGTTTCATACAGGAAATGCCCCAGATTCTGAAGGCGCTGTGTTCCAATGTCTCCTTATATGGCTGTGAATGCGCCAGGAATGAGCCTGCGCTTTCTGTCTATTCCCCGAGGTGTCTGCAGCATTGTGACGTGTTTGTAGGCATATCATTGGAAGATTGACCATAAGAGACTACATTTACCTGGTGTCCCGTCCGGTGTCCTGTGTGCGTAATCTGTAGGTCCATGCGCGTTCCATTTCTTCAGAAGAGAAAGTAAACTGCCACAATGGATTTTATCGTTGATAGATATGTGAAAAACACCTTGAGGATTGATTCTAAACATCGGTTTGCCATGTTTCTGTCGATATTATGGAGTTAATTTGGAAAAAAGTTAGCGTTTTAATGACTTTTTTTTCCCCTTAACCAAACGTGATGAACAAAACGGAGCGATTAGTCGACACAAATAATATTTTTTGTAAAAACGGAACATTTGCTATTTAACAGAGTCTCCTCATTGAAAACATCTGAAGTTCTTCAAAGGTAAATGATTTTATTTGAATTCTTTTCTGTTTTTTGTGGAAAATGTGGCATGCTGAAATAGAGGCATCCTATGCTAGGCTAATACTAATACTGTTACACAAATGCTTGTTTAGCTATGGTTCAAAAGCATATTTTGAAAATCTGAGATGACAGTGTTGTTAACAAAAGGCTAAGCTTGAGAGCAAATAGATTCATTTCATTTCATTTGCGATTTTCATGAATAGTTAACGTTGTGTTATGCTAATGAGCTTGCGGATAGATTTACACAATCCTGGATACAGGTTTTTTTTTCGTAGCTAAACGTGACGCAGAGAACGGAGCAATTTGTCCTAAACAAATAATCTTTCAGGAAAAACTGAACATATGCTATCTGAGAGTCTCCTCATTGAAAACATCCGAAGTTCTTCAAAGGTAAATTATTTTATTTGAATGCTTTTTCTGTTTTTTTGTGAAAATGTTGCCTGCTGAATGCTACGCTAAATGCTACGTTAGCTATCAATAATGTTACACAAATCCTTGTTTTGCAATGGTTGAGAAGCATATTTTGAAAATCCGAGATGACAGTGTTGTTAACAAAAGGCTAAGCTTGAGAGCAAATAGATTCATTTCATTTCATTTGCGATTTTCATGAATAGTTAACCTTGCGTTATGGTAATGAGCTTGAGGCTGTAGTCACGATATCGGATCCGGGATGGCTCGATGCAAGAAGTTAAACCAATTACTCTATTGATGTTAGAATAGGGTTAGAATATTAGATGATACTGTTTATGTCCCTAGGAAAGCATTGGTGTTGAGTTCTGTATAGGATCTGAAACACTGGGGTTTAACAGTCACGTTAGCAGCTCGTCTACGCTGGATCTGAAACACTGGGGTTTAACAGTCACGTTAGCAGCTCGTCTACGCTGGATCTGAAACACTGGGGTTCAACAGTCACGTTAGCAGCTCGTCTACGCTGGATCTGAAACACTGGGGTTTAACAGTCACGTTAGCAGCTCGTCTATGCTGGATCTGAAACACTGGTGTCTAACAGTCACGTTAGCAGTTTGTCTACGCTGGATCTGAAACACTGGGGTTTAACAGTCACGTTAGCAGCTCGTCTATGCTGGATCTGAAACACTGGTGTCTAACAGTCACGTTAGCAGCTCGTCTACGCTGGATCTGAAACAGTGGGGTTTAACAGTCACGTTAGCAGCTCGTCTATGCTGGATCTGAAACACTGGTGTCTATAACAGTCACGTTAGCAGGTCGTCTACGCTGGAGCTGAAACACTGGTGTCTAACAGTCACGATAGCAGCTCGTCTACGCTGGAGCTGAAACACTGGGGTTTAACAGTCACGTTAGCAGCTCGTCTACGCTGGAGCTGAAACACTGGTGTCTAACAGTCACGATAGCAGCTCGTCTACACTGGATCTGAAACACTGGGGTTTAACAGTCACGTTAGCAGCTCGTCTACGCTGGATCTGAAACACTGGGGTTTAACAGTCACGTTAGCAGCTCGTCTACGCTGGATCTGAAACACTGGGGTTTAACAGTCACGTTAGCAGCTTTAAACACTGGGGTTTAACAGTCACGTTAGCAGCTCGTCTACGCTGGATCTGAAACACTGGGGTTTAACAGTCACGTTAGCAGCTCGTCTACGCTGGATCTGAAACACTGGGGTTTAACAGTCACGTTAGCAGCTCGTCTGGGGTTTACGCTGGATCTGAAACACTGGGGTTTAACAGTTACGTTAGCAGCTCGTCTACGCTGGATCTGAAACACTGGGGTTTAACAGTCACGTTAGCAGCTCGTCTACGCTGGATCTGAAACACTGGGGTTTAACAGTTACGTTAGCAGCTGTCTACGCTGGATCTGAAACACTGGGGTTTAACAGTCACGTTAGCAGCTCGTCTACGCTGGATCTGAAACACTGGGGTTTAACAGTCACGTTAGCAGCTCGTCTACGCTGGAGCTGAAACACTGGGGTTTAACAGTTACGTTAGCAGCTCGTCTACGCTGGATCTGAAACACTGGGGTTTAACAGTCACGTTAGCAGCTCGTCTACGCTGGATCTGAAACACTGGGGTTTAACAGTTACGTTAGCAGCTCGTCTACGCTGGATCTGAAACACTGGGGTTTAACAGTCACGTTAGCAGCTCGTCTACGCTGGATCTGAAACACTGGGGTTTAACAGTTACGTTAGCAGCTCGTCTACGCTGGAGCTGAAACACTGGGGTTTAACAGTCACGTTAGCAGCTCGTCTACGCTGGATCTGAAACACTGGGGTTTAACAGTTACGTTAGCAGCTCGTCTACGCTGGATCTGAAACACTGGGGTTTAACAGTCACGTTAGCAGCTCGTCTACGCTGGATCTGAAACACTGGGGTTTAACAGTTACGTTAGCAGCTCGTCTACGCTGGATCTGAAACACTGGGATTTAACAGTCACGTTAGAAGCTTGTCTACGCTGGATCTGAAACACTGGGGTTTAACAGTCACGTTAGCAGCTCGTCTACGCTGGATCTGAAACACTGGGGTTTAACAGTCACGTTAGCAGCTCGTCTACGCTGGATCTGAAACACTGGTGTCTAACAGTCACGTTAGCAGCTCGTCTACGCTGGAGCTGAAACACTGGGGTTTAACAGTCACGTTAGCAGCTCGTCTACGCTGGAGCTGAAACACTGGGGTTTAACAGTTACGTTAGCAGCTCGTCTACGCTGGAGCTGAAACACTGGGGTTTAACAGTCACGTTAGCAGCTCGTCTACGCTGGATCTGAAACACTGGTGTCTAACAGTCACGTTAGCAGCTCGTCTACGCTGGATCTGAAACACTGGGGTTTAACAGTCACGTTAGCAGCTCGTCTACGCTGGATCTGAAACACTGGGGTTTAACAGTCACGTTAGCAGCTCGTCTACGCTGGATCTGAAACACTGGTGTCTAACAGTCACGTTAGCAGCTCGTCTACGCTGGAGCTGAAACACTGGGGTTTAACAGTCACGTTAGCAGCTCGTCTACGCTGGAGCTGAAACACTGGGGTTTAACAGTCACGTTAGCAGCTCGTCTACGCTGGATCTGAAACACTGGTGTTTAATAACAGTCCTGTTAGGAGCTCCTAGATGATAAATAAGGTTGACTTGTATGATCATGTGGGTCTCTGTGTGCATGATAGAAACGGCGTGTGTCCATGTTCACAGCAGTGCATGTATTTACGCATGTGTGAGGTGACTGCATGCAATCAACAAATGCCTCTAGGAAGGAATATGTGTCGTTTTAGTTTGAGTCGTTCATCTATCTCTCTGCCTCAATATTACAACCTGCCAATCTCTTTTGTCTCTCTCCAACAAATCCACACCCTGAGGCATCCTCCATTGTGCCTTTTTTCCCCAAGATTATGCCTTGAATTGGTTGTTCGTCAGAGTTCTTGAAATGGAAACCACAATCTGTTTTGACTCGAGCAAGAGAGCTTAGTGACACAACGATCCAAAACCACTCAAGTTCATTTTGTTGATAACACATCCATCAACTGGTCATGAAATAATCACAGGCCTTGTTTTCTGTTGAATACTTGAGCCTGGTCAAATTAATTGACTCTATTGGACTGATCTTTGGACCGGGACTCCATATTGCTGACAATGTCTGAGCCCCCACTGAGTCAGCCCCCAAATTGCCCTGAATACAAAGTCCGAGGCCCAGACACATGAGGGAAAAGCAGGGAACTAATAGGACATTTAAATAAACCAGGCTGGCGTTGCCTTAAGACCCAGAGATAAACCAGGCTGGAGTGGCCTTAAGACCCAGAGATTAAACCAGACTGGTGGACTTGAAAAATAAAATAAAATAAATTGATTGAAAATAAGACAATATTGGAGTCCATAGGCTAGGACGACTCCGGTGCAATGACTGGAGCTTACTCAGGTATTCTAAAGCTCATATCAGTCCAAGAGCCTAATGCTTCTTAGGTAGTTCTTTATGAGTTTTAGTTTAGAAAAAGCGATCTCTCCACAGAAGCGACAGTTACAGGGATGGTAAAAACAGCTTGATTGCCGTAGCAACATCAGGGAAACAGCTTGATTGCCATAGCAACATCAGGAAAACAGCTTGATTGCCGTAGCAACATCAGGAAAACAGCTTGATTGCCGTAGCAACATCAGGAAACAGCTTGATTGTCGTAGCAACATCAGGAAAACAGCTTGATTGCCGTAGCAACATCAGGAAAACAGCTTGATTGCCGTAGCAACATCAGGAAACAGCTTGATTGTCGTAGCAACATCAGGAAAACAGCTTGATTGCCGTAGCAACATCAGGAAAACAGCTTGATTGTCGTAGCAACATCAGGAAAACAGCTTGATTGCCGTAGCAACATCAGGAAAACAGCTTGATTGCCGTAGCAACATCAGGAAAACAGCTTGATTGCCATAGAAACATCAGGAAAACAGCTTGATTGTCGTAGCAACATCAGGGAAACAGCTTGATTGCCATAGCAACATCAGGGAAACAGCTTGATTGCCGTAGCAACATCAGGGAAACAGCTTGATTGCCGTAGCAACATCAGGGAAACAGCTTGATTGCCATAGCAACATCAGGGAGACAGCTTTATTGCCGTAGCAACATCAGGGAAACAGCTTGATTGTCGTAGCAACATCAGGAAAACAGCTTGATTGCCGTAGCAACATCAGGAAAACAGCTTGATTGCCGTAGCAACATCAGGAAAACAGCTTGATTGCCATAGAAACATCAGGAAAACAGCTTGATTGTCGTAGCAACATCAGGGAAACAGCTTGATTGCCATAGCAACATCAGGGAAACAGCTTGATTGCCGTAGCAACATCAGGGAAACAGCTTGATTGCCGTAGCAACATCAGGGAAACAGCTTGATTGCCATAGCAACATCAGGGAAACAGCTTTATTGCCGTAGCAACATCAGGGAAACAGCTTGATTGCCGTAGCAACATCAGGGAAAGTGGGGAGTGGTGCTTCAAATACAGCAGTTGTGTAACATGTTTAATTGAGCCTGTCATTCTCATTAATTTATCCTTATATAAATAGCACATACATATGTTAGGCTATATAGCTATAGATAGGAGGCTACACTGCATAATGAAACAATCCCAGTAAGCTAGTGTCTTGAGGGTGGACCGACTGTATCATTTTGCATTAATAGGCCTATCATAGATTCGATGTTGCAATTTCAGCCTCATGGACAGTGATCGGTAGTCTATACTTTGTGAGTGGCTGTCTTGTTGATGCGTGCAAACGAGGTGGGGGGTGTCCAGAGAAACGGTGTTACACCGGTGCATACTGTCAAGTTGGTATGAAGGATTTGGGAGTCAGGTGCAGGAACGAGTAATAGTTTGTTTTATTGTACCCAAATTACGGCGTGCCGTGTGAGGGCACGGGGATGAAGTCCAGACAAACACATAACAAAACACAGGGTAGAAACCCGAAAACAAAAGAGCGAGGAGCACCTCAAATAAATAACACATGCGCACAATGATTAACACATGGGACGAGACCCGTAATCATCTGCGCAATATACAATGGAACGAAAGTCAAAACACACAGCACAGGTATTCACACGCACCAACGGACAGTGTAACAATAATGGACAGCCCAATGGAAACCAAATGGCACACTTATACAAGTACTAATCAGTGGGAATAGGGGGCAGGTGTGTGTAATGAAAGTTCCGGAAGGATCCGTGACACAGTCACTATTCTATTACCAATGGCAGTTAGGATAGGTGATATCTGACAAACAAACATATGCCGAGTTTGAACAGGTCAAACTAAACATACCTAATTCTGGTCTCCCCATCAACGACCGTTGGTGAGCAGGCAAGAGAGCAGGCAAGAGCGGAGGTCTTTGCCAGAGCCTCATTGATGGGCATACTAGATCAGCTTCTGGCCCATCATATCTGTCTCTCTTTCTCTCTCTCTCTTTCACACACAGACACACACACAGTCCGCACACGCACACACAGCACTGATTAGATTATCAATGGTGGTTACGATTAGCCTGGAGGAACCAACCTGATCACTGTGTTCTGGAGGAACCAACCTTCAGATATCATCAAATGTGAAGTGAAATAGAAAGGTGAACACAGTGATCAGCGAGGGCACGTCTGGTGATACTGAGGGTCCCCTTGCTGGTCTTCTCTGTGCTGCATGTTCGGATGCAAACTAGACATCTCCTTGAACAACTGCAGCAGGCAATCCTCATAAACCTAGTTACCACAGCCACAAAGTAAAATGTTGGATGTGGATGCATGGTCAGTCCGTATAGGGCTTTTCAGTCCGAAACGGCCTGGGGCGATGAAACAACTGAGCCCCATTCAATAAAGGGAAGCAAAGTGGTCAGAGAGGAGATTTGCATGTGGAGCTTGAAAAAAAGGGTCCGTTTGACATAATTATGTTGATAATTCACATTTCACAATAATTCAGTTGCTGCAGGATTATTTTCCTGCTGTAGCAAACTGGCTCCAATTAAGATACTACATCTGTACAAAATGTTGACGCTATAATCAATGTTTCTGACTCATATCGATGCCGCATAGGGCCGTTTTCAAAGGGATTAGTTGCTTTTTAGGGGCAGTTGCACTTTAAGAGAGCTACTCAATGATCAGGGCCATTCAGCTTCATTAGGAGAAATCGACACACTTGTCCAATTCTTCATCTCCTAGCAACGTCTCAGGCGACATGACCTTTTAAACAGCGGCGATGGATTTCTCAGTTCCCTGCCCTCGGCAACAACATTGCACGGAGATTGGTAAAAAACTCCACAACCCAAACACGCAGGGTACTCAACAATTCCAGACTGGCGTTATTTTTCAGCATCACGCATGACAACCTGGATATGGGAGAGCAATGGGCGAGATAGGGGGGGGGGGTATTGGCAAGAGACAGTTAGATATTAGATATTCCTTTGATGTGAACTAACATATTTGGAGCCATGAATGGTCCGGAGAAGAAAGCCCCGACATCTGGGAAAGCCAGTGTAGACGGAAACGAGGCTGACAATGTCCACAGTCCTCTATCCTCACAAATTCCCACATCTTTCATTATTTGGCTGATCAAAGCTGTCTGTTGCGTCGCTTTTATTTCTGAAAATCGTTTATCACAATTCATAAGAGCAAGGTTTACTGTATGAATAATGATGTTACATGGGTAATAATTAATATGGTGGGCAATTTTAGATCTCAGGGGTTGTCTTGGTTATTGTATATGATACTGGAATATGATTCATTCTTAAACTGGAGGAGTATGAACTAAGTATGAATCTACTGATCTAGTGGAGGACATGCAGCTGTATCATCTATGTGTCCTTTGTATCGTGTAGCCAGCATGCCTCCCTAACTACTGTTACACTCCTCCCATACTAGAATTAAGCAATAAAGGCACGAGATGGTGTGGTATGTGTCCAATAAATCACAGCTAAAGGCTGTTCTTACAAACAATGCAACGAGGAGTGATTCGATACAGCCCTTAGCCGTGGTATATTGGCCATATACCACAAACCCCTGAGGTGCATTATTGCTATTATAAACTGCTTACCAACTTAACTAGACCAGCAAATAGTAACGTTTTGTCATCAAATTGAATAGAATGTTATTTGTTACATGCACCAAATACAGCAGGTGTAGACCTTACAGTGAAATGCTTACTGACAAGCCCTTAACCAACAATTCTGTATATTGTTTACTAAATAACTAAAGTAAAGCATGTAATAAAAAGCAATACAATAAAATTCCATAACAATAACAAGGCTAAATATAGGGATTACCAGTACAGAGTCAATGTGCGGGGGTACAGGTTAGTAGAGGTAATATGTACATATAGGTAGGTTTTAAGTGACTACTGTATGCACAGATAATAAACGGCGAGTAGCAGCAGAGTGAAAAACAAAGGGCCGGGGGCTCTCAGTGTAAATATACCGGGTGGACATTTGAGTAATTGTTCAACAGTCTTATAGCTTGGGGGTAGAAGCTGTTCAACAGTCTTATGGCTTGGGGGTAGAAGCTGTTCAGGAGCCTTATAGCTTGGGGGTGGAAGCTGTTCAGCTGTTGTTGTGCCCTCTTCACGACTGTCTTGGTATGTTTGTACCATGATAGTATGTTGGTGATGTGGACACCAAGGTACTTGAAACTCTCGACCCGCTCCACTACAACCACGTCAATGTTAATGGGGGCTTGTTCAGCCCTCCTTTTCTTGTAGTCCAAGATCAGCTTCTTTGTCTTGCTCACATTGAGGGAGAGGTTGTTATCCTTGCACCACACTGCCAGGTCTCTGACCTCTCGGTGATCAGGCCTACCACTGTTGTGTCGTCAGCAAACGTATTGATTGGATTCGTACTTGGCCACGTAGTTGTGGATGAACAGGGAGTGCATGAGAGGATTAAGCACGCACCTCTGAGGGGCCCCGGCATTGAGGATCATCATGGCAGATGTGTTGTTGCCTACCCGTACAACCTGGGGGCGGCCCGTCAGGAAGTCCAGGATCCAGTTGCAGAGGGAGGTGTTTAGTCCTAGGGTCCTTAGCTTAGTAATGAGCTTTGTAGTCGCTATGGTTCCACATACCCATGGTATACAGTCTGATATACCATGGCTGTCAGCCAATCAGCATTCAGGGCTCGAACCACCCAATTTATAATGTTATTTTTGCTATATCCACCTAATGGCCAACTCTACCCCAACGTTACGATAAAAGCAGGCCTGTTTCGTCGGGCCTGTTTCATCTGGCCTGTTTTGCTGTGTGCAAGGGCTCACACACTTGATGCTCTGCAGATTAGGAGTAAAAGCCATGCCATTCGGTTTCTGCTCTGCCTCCTTTCTCAATCTATTGCTTTCTCTCTCTTTCTGTCTCCCCCTCCCTTTCTCTCCTCTCTCTCTCTCGCTCTCTGCCTGCTCTGCCTTCTGTCTCGGCTCCAGACGGAACACACCACCAAGCCAGGCGGAAAGCCATTATCACCGGCCCTTCTTCATCTTAACTACAGCACTTAGGCAGGAATCAGCATTAATCAGAGGTGGAGGGAGGGATGTGCTGGGCAAAGGGAGAAAGCAGACCTGAAACAGTGAGAAAATACCCCAAGTGGACCACAAAGTGGACTACAAATCACCCCCTTTATCTGTAGCAGACAGATTACTTGTTTTCTTCAAGCTGGTAAACACAGCAGTATACATCAAAAGATACTCAATACTATGATTCAAGATATTTCTACCATTTCTAATATGATGAAGGTGATCAAATCTCACTCTTCCACTACATCCCTGCTCATGTTAGGTAGGCTTAATACATTTGCCGTTTTTTTATTTTTTTATTTAACCTTTATTTAACTGAGTCAGTTAAGAACAAATTCTTATTTACAATTACGACCTCCCGGGGAACAGTGGGTTAAATGCCTTGTTCAGGGGCAGAACAACAAATTATTACCTTGTTAGCTCGGGAATTCGATCCAGCAACCTTTCGGGTACTGGCCCAACCTTACAGTTACTGGCCCACTGCAGGAGCATGGTTCTTAAACATCCTCCAGAAACTAAGCAGGAGACGTCCACTCTTGGGTTGGATCGCCACCAAGACAGTTGTGAAGAGGGCATGACAACGTCTATTCCCCCTCAGGAGACTGAAAAGATTTGCCATGGGTCCTCAGATCCTCAAAAAGTTCTACAGAGGCACCATCTAGAGTACTGGTTGCATCATTGCCTTGTGTGGCAACTGCTCGGCCTACGACCGCAAGGCACTACAGAGGGTAGTGTGTACGGCCCAGTATATCACTGGAGCCAAGCTTCCTGCCATCCAGGACCTCTATACCAGGCGGTGTCAAAGGAAGGCCCTAAAAATTGCCAACGACTACAGTAACCCTTTTTCAACCACTCCACAAACTTATTGTTAACAAACTATAGTTTTGGCAAGTCGGTTAGGACATTTTTGTGCATGACACAAGTAATTTCTCCAACAATTGTTTACAGACAGATTAGTTCACTTATAATTCACTCTATCACAATTCCAGTGGGTCACAAGTTTACATACACTAAGTTGACTGTGCCTTTAAACAGCTTGTAAAATTCCATAAATTGACGTCATGGCTTTAGAAGCTAAGCTTTTGATAGGCTAATTGACATCATTTGAGTCATTTGGAGGTGTAACTGTGGATATATTTCAAGGGAAACATCATGGGAAAATCTAAATAAATCAGCCAAGACCTCAGAAAACAAATGGCAGACCTCCACAAGTTTGGTTCATCATTGGAAGCAATAAATAATCCCCTGAAGGTACCAGGTTTAGCTGTACAAACAAAAGTACGCAGGTATAAACACCATGGGACCATGCAGCCATCATACCGCTCAGAAAGGAGAGGCATTCTGTCTCCTAGAGATGAATTTACTTTGGTGAGAAAAGTGCAAATCAATCCCAGAAAAACAGCAAAGGACCTTGTGAAGATGCTGGAGGAAACAATTACAAAAGTATTCATATCCACAGTAAAAACGACATAACCTGAAAGACTGCTCAGCAAGGATGAAGCCACTGCTCCAAAACCTCCATAATAAAGCCAGACTACGGTTTGCAACTGCACATGGGGACAAAGATCGTACTTTTTGGAGAAATGTCCTCTGGCCTGATAAAACAAAAATAGTGTTTGGCCATAATGGCCATCGTTATATTTGGAGGAAAAAGGAGGAGACTTGTAAGCCGAAGAACACCATCCCAACCGTGAATTATAGGGATGGCAGCACCATGTTGTGGGGGTGCTTTGCTGCAGGAGGGACTAGTACACAAAATAGATGGCATCATGAGGAAGGAAAATTATGTGGATATATTTATTAAGCAACATCTCAAGACATTAGTCAGGAAGTAAAAGCTTGGTTGCAAATGGGTATTTCAAATGGACAGTGACCCCTAGTATACTTCCAAAGTTGTGGCAAAATGGCTTAAGAACAACAAAGTCAAGGTATTGGAGTGGCCATCACAAAGCCCTGACTTCAATCCTATAGAACATTTGTGGGCAGAACTGAAAATGCGTGTGTGAGCAAGGAGGCCTACAAACCTGACTCAGTTACACCAGCTCTGTAAGGAGGAATGGGCCAAAGTTCACCCAACTTATTGTGGGAAGCTTGTGGAAGGCTACCCAAAATGTTTGACCCAAGTTAAACAATTTATAGGCAATGTAGTAATTGAGTTAAGGGAATGTGATGAACGAAATAAAAGCTGAAATAAATCCTTTCTGACCTCAGACAGGGAATTGTTACTAAGTTTAGACATCAGGAATTGTACATATCAACTCACTTACCTCTACTAACCTGTACCCCCGCACATTGTCTCTGTGCCGTTATTGTTATTTTATTATGTCACGTTTTTTAACTTTAGTTTATTTAGTAAATATATTCTTATTATTCTTAAAACTGTATTGTTGGTTAATTTAACCAGAAGGGGACTAGGGTTCCAATTTTGGAACACCCCCCACACGTTCAGCTGGAAGGTGGCGCATGGAACGCAAAAATATTCCTAAAAATATTTAACCTCCACACATTAACAAGTCCAATGGCTCAAATGAAAGATAAACACCTTGTTTATCTACCCAGCAAGTCAGATTTCTAAAATGTTTTACGGCGAAAACATAGCACATATTTATGTCAAACCACCACCGAAGACACGGCTAATTTGCATAGCCAAGTTGAAAAAAATATGCAATCAACAAACGCAGGATTAAAAGAAAAATAATGCACTAACCTTTTGAAATCTTCATCAGATGACAGTAATATAACATGTTACACAGTACATTTATGTTTTTTTCAATAATATGCTATATATATATCCATAAATCTCTGTTTACAATGATGCATCGTTCAAAAAATGCTACTCAAATGTCCTGAGAAATGACGATAGGTCCAGCAGATAACGTCAGCTAACAAGGAATACACATCATAAACTTTGACTAAATATGCATGTTCTACATATATATAGTTAGATACACTTCTTCTGAATGCAATCGCTGTGTTACATTTATTTTTAACGTTACAGGTTTCGTTCACTAGGCTATACTATGAGTCGGCGCTCAAAAAGTAGCATTATGGCTCCTCTATCTTGGAGTCCACATAAACCCAAATTTACCACATAAATATTCCCTTACCTTTGCTGTTCTTCCATCAGAAGACCTGGAAGGAATTATACTTACCAAAAACAGCACACGACACATTTCGGTTGAAATGTAGCCAAAAGTCAAGTGGATGCGCACCAAAACATTGAACTTACATATTATATGTCAATTAAACTTGTCAAACTAACTTCATAATCAAGCTTTAACATGTTATAAAGGTGTACAGCAATCGTGAGGACGAACAGAAACGCATGCATTGTATAATCGATCTTGGAAAAAGACAGGACCTGAGCAGAGCGCGCATAAAAGTGACCTGTTTTTTCGCATGACCGAAAGGTTTCGGCCCGCCAAAACTCTCGTGAGCGCGCGATTCTCACAATGAGAAGCCCCATTGAAAGCTGAGATCGCGCTAAAGACAGAGAGACTGTTCCCAGACCTGTAACTGCTTGGGAAGGGTGGGGGCGATGACGTCAAAGTTGGGCCAGCTTTTATGATGACAAGAGAGAGTTTGGGAGAATGACTGCCCTGAGAGTTCTGCTTTACATACAGACATAATTTAAACGGTTTTAGAAGCTTTAGAGTGTTTTCTATTCAATAATATTTTTTATTTGCATATATTAGCAACTTTTGACAAAAAAAAATTATGTTTACTATGGGCACGCAATTACTCCAGCGGGGGCAGTAGACAGCCCTATCCCCATGAGGTTTTAAGGAGAATGCACATTTTTTCAGATTTTTGTTAAAAATCGCGCAAAATTTCAACGTCCTGCTACTCATGCCAGGAATATATTATATGCATATGATTAGTATGTGTGGATAGAAAACACTCTGAAGTCTCTAAAACGGGTTAAATCATGTCAGTGACTATAACAGAACGTGTGTAGGAGGCAAAATCCCAAGCAAAACTGTTCACAAAAAACACAAACAAAATATCCCTCCGCCAGTCTCTGTATTGTCTATGGCAAGGGGAAATAGATAGCGTCCCGTTTACAATGCCTACAGCTTCCACACGATGTCGCCAGTACTGGCATTTGAGTTGAAGTTTATCCTTGGTTAGATGAGGAATAGGCACTTCCTGTCTTCGGGTCCCTCAGAGGAAGTTATGAAAGGGAGAATATGGACCATGATTTCAAGACTTGCTGCTATCGAATACAGATCGCCCCGTGATCAATTTGATCGATTATTAACGTTTACTAATACCTAAAGTTGAATTACAAAAGTAGTTTGAAGTGTTTTGTCAAAGTTTATAGGCAATTTTTTTAATAAAAAAAAATGACGTTGCGTTTTTGAAAGCAGTTTTTTCCTGATCAGACGGGCTTCATAAATGGACATTTTGGGTATACATGGACGGATTTAATCGAAAAAATACCCAATTGTGATGTTTATGGGACATATAGGAGTGCCAACAAAGAAGCTCGTCAAAGGTAATGAATGTTTTATATTTTATTTCTGCGTTTTGTGTAGCGCCGGCTACGCTAATTATTCTGTTTACGTCCCCTTTGGGTATTTCGGGGGTTGCATGCTATCAGATAATAGCTTCTCATGCTTTCGCCGAAAAGCATTTTAAAAATCTGACATGTTGGCTAGATTCACAACAAGTGTAGCTTTAATTGAGTACCCTGCATGTGTGTTTGAATGAAAGTTTGAGTTGTATCGAGTACTATTAGTTGTCACTCTGAAATCTCCGCTGATGTTGATCCCTGTACAGGGACAGCAGCCATAAGAAGTTTTAAAGGGATTGTAAGTAAGCATTTCACCGTAAGGTTGTATTTCGCGCATGTGACAAAATAAAATATGACTTGATTAAATTATGAGTTTTTACGCCTGTCGAACCGTTACATAGTATAGTTTGAGCTATTCCATTCATGGACAAATTAAATAAACTGTGTGTTCTTTCTTTATACTTTCTGTGTGTTCCGCCATGTGATTTTTCTGCAGTAGCAGTTTCTTGTTTTCACTTGTCCTCTTCAATCTGATCTGAGCACTTAGCTTCCCTCTTCGACTGTTATACCATCCAGACTGTGTTACCCAGTTAACTCATTCCTGCATCTGTCAGATGCTCCAGCAGACCCAGTTTGGTTAGAGCTCACTTTCTCATCTCAACATGAACATTACAAGTCAAGAAACTGTGCTTAATATTCTCTGCTACGCAACGTTGGTGGAAGAAACCCTCTGGGGAGAATGTAAGAGCAAGCCAAGCACCCACAATCTTCCACCAGGCAACGTGCAGTCTGCTGCGTGGGAGGGCCACTTGACTCGCACTGAGTGCGACCATTGTAAAACAACGCATCCCGACACATTCACAGTCAATGGACCCGCTCGAGAAAAAATGTACGCAGACCACCGTGCTGATCTAGTGATCCATTTTTACATGTCCAGGAGTCTTGCCCAGGTACTAACATTTCTCCAAGTGCTGCTCCATCCTCTTCTGGCTGTGGGGAACTGTAATATACATCCTGTCTGCACGTGGTCATTTTTCCCCACTCTGTATATTGCACTGTAGTTGGTCCCTTTATTTGACCAAGTAGTTGTTATTTCTTTGATTGAAACCCAGAGAAAATGGTTCCCCCATGACATGATTGAATTTCTTGAGGCCAGCAGAAGGGCAGATTGGTGGTTATGGATTTGAATGTAATGGATGTGAATCCCAGGTCACTGTCAAGGAACTGGGGATTGATAAATTAGTGTCCAATCACTCTTTTTATGGAATTGGAAAGAGGTGAGAAAGGAATGTGATCTAATGGTGTACAGTGTATATTACTTTCTGGATTGATTTTCCTTCGCTAATGTTTCTTGATCCCGGGAATGCCTGCTTTCTTGTTTTTGCAAAAAAAAGGACCCACAACGTGCATTGATGCGATTCAGGGATTTATCTGGAATAATATTGAATGACAGTGCACACAACACATTTCTTCTCATTGTAGTGCTTCATGGTGCTCTCTATTTTCTTCATTCAACAGAGCCTTACTTTAATGCTGTTGGGTGTGAGACAGTGGTTTGATCTTAAGTTTGTCCACTGTTCAGTTTTCTGCCCGAATAGTCTGCTGCTTGGAATCAATAACTTGGCTTTTTCCCTCCAACATTGTGATTTAATGTGTTCCATACCTCCCTCCCTTACACACACACACACACACACACACACACACACACACACACACACACACACACACACACACACACACACACACACACACACACACACACACACACACACACACACACACACACACACACACCGCTGCCACTTTCAAGGAGTGGGACTCTAACCCGGAAGCTTATAAGAAATCCCGCTATGCCATCCGACGAACCGTCAAACGGGCAAAGCTTCAATACAGGACTAAGATCGAGTCGTACTACACGATGTGGCAGGGCCTGCAAAACATTACAATCAACAAAGGGAAGCACTGCCGAGAGCTGCCCAGTGACACGAGCCTACCGGATGAGGTAAACTACTTATATGCTCGCTTCGAGGCAAATAACACTGAAACATGCATGAGAGCACCAGCTGTACCGGAAGACTGTGTGATCACCCTCTATCCTCAGCCGATGTGAGTAAGACATTTAGACAGGTCAACACTCACGAGGCCGCAGTGCCAGACGGATTACCAGGATGTGTACTGCGAGCATGCGCTGACCAACTAGCAAGTGTCTTCACTCACATTTTCAACCTCTCCTGTCCGAGTCTGCATGTTTTAAGCAGACCAACATAGCGCCTGTGCCCAAGAACACTAAGGTAACCTGCCTAAATGACCACCAACCCGTAGCACTCACGTCTGTAGCCATGAAGTGCTTTGAAAGGCTGGTCATGGCTCACATCAACACCATCATCCCAGAAACCCTAGACCCACTCCAATTTGCATAACGCCCCAACAGTTCCACAGATGATGCAGTCTCTATTGCACTCCACACCGTCCTTTCAAACCTGGATAGAAGGAACACCTATGTGAGAATGCTATTCATTGACTACAGCTCAGCGTTCAACACCATAGTGCCCTTAAAGCTTGATGGGGCTACAGTGGAGCAGGTTGAGAGCTTCAAGTTCCTTGGTGTCCACATCACCAACAAACATGGTCCAAGCACACCAAGACAGTCGTGAAGAGGGCACGACAAAACCTATTCCCCCTCAGGAGACTGAAAATATTTGGCATGGCTCCTCAGATCGTTAAAAAGCTTCTACAGCTGCACCATCCAGAGCATCTTGACTGGTTTCATCACTGCCTGGTATGGCAACTGCTCGGCCTCCGACCGCATGTCACTACAGAGGGTAGGGCGTACGGCCCAGTACATCACTGGGGCCAAGCTTCCTGCCTTCCAGGACCTCTATACCAGGTGGTGTCAGAGGAAGGCCCTAAAAATGGTCAAAGACTCCAGCCACCCGAGTCATCGACTGTTCTCTCTGCTACCTCACGGCAAGCGGTACCGGAGCGCCAAGTCTAGGTCCAAGAGGCTTCTAAACAGCTTCTACCCCCAAGCCATAAGACTCTTGTCTAATAACATCTTGTCAAATGGCTACCCAGACTATTCACATTGACCCCCCTCCCCTCACCACTGCCACTCTTTGTTGTCATCTATGCATAGTCACTTTAATTAACTCTACCTACATGTTCATACTACCTCAACTAACCGGTGCCTCCGAACATTGACTCCCCCCTGTACCCCCCTGTATATATTGTTATTTTTTACTGCTCCTCTTTAATTACGTGTTACTTTTATCTCTTATTCTTATCCTAATTTTTATAAACAGCACTGTCGGTTAGGGGCTCGTAAGTAAGCATTTCACTGCAAGGTCTAAACCTGTTGTATTCAACCCATTTGATGTGATTTGATTTGACACACACATACCAATGTTCTCTCACAAACCCTGTTGCATTTGTTAGATTGTGAGAGTAGAACTTCCTGTCTTCTGGACCAATCAGAAGGTACAGTGAAAACCGACCTGTTGAATAAATAAAACAACAAATCACTTTAATATCTCTGCAGACAGCGTTCTTTGGAATGGAATGGGATATTTAGTCCTTGATAATCACTTCTCCCACCCCACACCCAGCTCCATTGCTCACCGTGTCACCCGCTTGCCTCACACCCTCCGACATGACAAATGTAGGTTGTTGTTTCTGTGACAACGGGCACCTCCTACTGGTGTTTTACCATCACACGCCAATTACACCCTCATTTACGAGCCATCAGTAGAGAAGGTGCAAGACAGACTGATGAGTAATGTGAAAATATGACATGCCGTAGCTGCGTGTATTCTTGGAGTAAAAGTGTGGAGCACAGACAATAGGACGATTCTCAGGCAGACGTCTTCTCCATTAAGAGATAGTAATTGAGCCGGGGTCAACCAGGTGACGCTGCCGTTGGACACTGCCAAGGCTGCCGCTTTACATCCTTCTACACTGCAGAACACGGACTGGACCCCTCCGTTCCCCTTGGGGCTGCTCTGCTGATGCAGCCAGTGTCAGTGTTTCAAACGTTTTCATGGGGGCTGAGGAGGCTCCCTCAGCTCCTCTATTCCCATGAATCCCCCACTTGCCTGAACGAGAGGAACAGGTGAATATTCTTTGCAGAGGGGTGAGCAGCGCTGCTGACGCCAGACTCCATATATATCTCAATGTGTAAAGAATGTCCCCCCTTTTCCCCCGACCTTTCCGGACACTGGAGTTTACATGGTGCCACCAGGCAGATGGCATGCCAGGGAAACAGGACCATCTCCTCTGCCAATCCGCTCTGCTCTAAACTGTTCAGTGACTCATGGAAACCTGTCAGTGGCTAAGTTCTTCAAGCTTGAATCATGGTTAGTTTTACCTTCAGGGTTGACAGTCGTAGGGTCAAATATTAAATAAATATTGGATTGTGGGTAGTTTTCGAGAATGAACTGACTTTGACGTATCGAAGTACTTGACATTCATAATGTGACGATTGGCTTCAAAGGTGGTGGTAAAATACACTGGTGGTGGTCCTAAAATACACTGGTGGTGGTCCTAAAATACACTGGTGGTGGTCCTAAAATACACTGGTGGTAGTCCTAAAATACACTGGTGGTAGTCCTAAAATACACTGGTGGTGGTCCTAAAATACACTGGTGGTAGTCCTAAAATACACTGGTGGTAGTCCTAAAATACACTGGTGGTAGTCCTAAAATACACTGGTGGTGGTCCTAAAATACACTGGTGGTAGTCCTAAAATACACTGGTGGTGGTCCTAAAATACACTGGTGGTAGTCCTAAAATACACTGGTGGTAGTCCTAAAATACACTGGTGGTGGTCCTAAAATACACTGGTGGTGGTCCTAAAATACACTGGTGGTGGTCCTAAAATACACTGGTGGTAGTCCTAAAATACACTGGTGGTGGTCCTAAAATACACTGGTGGTGGTCCTAAAATACACTGGTGGTAGTCCTAAAATACACTGGTGGTAGTCCTAAAATACACTGGTGGTAGTCCTAAAATACACTGGTGGTGGTCCTAAAATACACTGGTAGTAGTCCTAAAATACACTGGTGGTAGTCCTAAAATACACTGGTGGTAGTCCTAAAATACACTGGTGGTAGTCCTAAAATACACTGGTGGTGGTCCTAAAATACACTGGTGGTAGTCCTAAAATACACTGGTGGTGGTCCTAAAATACACTGGTGGTAGTCCTAAAATACACTGGTGGTGGTGGTAGTCCTAAAATACACTGGTGGTAGTCCTAAAATACACTGGTGGTAGTCCTAAAATACACTGGTGGTAGTCCTAAAATACACTGGTAGTAGTCCTAAAATACACTGGTGGTGGTCCTAAAATACACTGGTGGTGGTCCTAAAATACACTGGTGGTAGTCCTAAAATACACTGGTGGTAGTCCTAAAATACACTGGTGGTAGTCCTAAAATACACTGGTGGTGGTCCTAAAATACACTGGTAGTAGTCCTAAAATACACTGGTGGTGGTCCTAAAATACACTGGTGGTAGTCCTAAAATACACTGGTGGTGGTCCTAAAATACACTGGTGGTAGTCCTAAAATACACTGGTAGTAGTCCTAAAATACACTGGTGGTGGTCCTAAAATACACTGGTGGTAGTCCTAAAATACACTGGTGGTGGTCCTGAAATACACTGGTGGTAGTCCTAAAATACACTGGTGGTAGTCCTAAAATACACTGGTGGTGGTCCTAAAATACACTGGTGGTAGTCCTAAAATACACTGGTGGTGGTCCTAAAATACACTGGTGGTGGTCCTAAAATACACTGGTGGTAGTCCTAAAATACACTGGTGGTAGTCCTAAAATACACTGGTGGTAGTCCTAAAATACACTGGTGGTGGTCCTAAAATACACTGGTGGTGGTCCTAAAATACACTGGTGGTAGTCCTAAAATACACTGGTGGTAGTCCTAAAATACACTGGTGGTAGTCCTAAAATACACTGGTGGTGGTCCTAAAATACACTGGTGGTAGTCCTAAAATACACTGGTGGTGGTCCTAAAATACACTGGTGGTAGTCCTAAAATACACTGGTGGTGGTCCTAAAATACACTGGTGGTAGTCCTAAAATACACTGGTGGTGGTCCTAAAATACACTGGTGGTAGTCCTAAAATACACTGGTGGTAGTCCTAAAATACACTGGTGGTAGTCCTAAAATACACTGGTAGTAGTCCTAAAATACACTGGTGGTGGTCCTAAAATACACTGGTGGTGGTCCTAAAATACACTGGTGGTGGTCCTAAAATACACTGGTGGTGGTCCTAAAATACACTGGTGGTGGTCCTAAAATACACTGGTAGTAGTCCTAAAATACACTGGTGGTGGTCCTAAAATACACTGGTGGTAGTCCTAAAATACACTGGTGGTGGTCCTAAAATACACTGGTGGTAGTCCTAAAATACACTGGTAGTAGTCCTAAAATACACTGGTGGTGGTCCTAAAATACACTGGTGGTAGTCCTAAAATACACTGGTGGTGGTCCTAAAATACACTGGTGGTAGTCCTAAAATACACTGGTGGTAGTCCTAAAATACACTGGTGGTGGTCCTAAAATACACTGGTGGTAGTCCTAAAATACACTGGTAGTAGTCCTAAAATACACTGGTGGTGGTCCTAAAATACACTGGTGGTAGTCCTAAAATACACTGGTGGTAGTCCTAAAATACACTGGTGGTAGTCCTAAAATACACTGGTAGTAGTCCTAAAATACACTGGTGGTGGTCCTAAAATACACTGGTGGTAGTCCTAAAATACACTGGTAGTAGTCCTAAAATACACTGGTGGTGGTCCTAAAATACACTGGTGGTAGTCCTAAAATACACTGGTGGTAGTCCTAAAATACACTGGTGGTAGTCCTAAAATACACTGATAGTAGTCCTAAAATACACTGGTGGTAGTCCTAAAATACACTGGTAGTAGTCCTAAAATACACTGGTGGTGGTCCTAAAATACACTGGTGGTGGTCCTAAAATACACTGGTGGTGGTCCTAAAATACACTGGTGGTAGTCCTAAAATACACTGGTGGTGGTCCAAAAATACACTGGTGGTAGTCCTAAAATACACTGGTGGTAGTCCTAAAATACACTGGTGGTAGTCCTAAAATACACTGGTGGTGGTCCTAAAATACACTGGTGGTGGTCCTAAAATACACTGGTGGTGGTCCTAAAATACACTGGTGGTGGTCCTAAAATACACTGGTGGTAGTCCTAAAATACACTGGTGGTAGTCCTAAAATACACTGGTGGTGGTCCTAAAATACACTGGTGGTGGTCCTAAAATACACTGGTGGTGGTCCTAAAATACACTGGTGGTAGTCCTAAAATACACTGGTGGTGGTCCTAAAATACACTGGTGGTGGTCCTAAAATACACTGGTGGTAGTCCTAAAATACACTGGTGGTAGTCCTAAAATACACTGGTGGTAGTCCTAAAATACACTGGTGGTGGTCCTAAAATACACTGGTGGTAGTCCTAAAATACACTGGTGGTGGTCCTAAAATACACTGGTGGTGGTCCTAAAATACACTGGTGGTAGTCCTAAAATACACTGGTGGTAGTCCTAAAATACACTGGTGGTAGTCCTAACATACACTGGTGGTAGTCCTAAAATACACTGGTGATGGTCCTAAAATACACTGGTGGTGGTCCTAAAATACACTGGTGGTGGTCCTAAAATACACTGGTGGTAGTCCTAAAATACACTGGTGGTAGTCCTAAAATACACTGGTGGTAGTCCTAAAATACACTGGTGGTGGTCCTAAAATACACTGGTGGTGGTCCTAAAATACACTGGTGGTAGTCCTAAAATACACTGGTGGTGGTCCTAAAATACACTGGTGGTGGTCCTAAAATACACTGGTGGTGGTCCTAAAATACACTGGTGGTAGTCCTAAAATACACTGGTGGTAGTCCTAAAATACACTGGTGGTGGTCCTAAAATACACTGGTGGTAGTCCTAAAATACACTGGTGGTAGTCCTAAAATACACTGGTGGTGGTCCTAAAATACACTGGTGGTGGTCCTAAAATACACTGGTGGTAGTCCTAAAATACACTGGTGGTGGTCCTAAAATACACTGGTGGTGGTCCTAAAATACACTGGTGGTAGTCCTAAAATACACTGGTGGTGGTCCTAAAATACACTGGTGGTGGTCCTAAAATACACTGGTGGTAGTCCTAAAATACACTGGTGGTAGTCCTAAAATACACTGGTGGTAGTCCTAAAATACACTGGTGGTAGTCCGAAAATACACTGGTGGTAGTCCTAAAATACACTGGTGGTGGTCCTAAAATACACTGGTGGTGGTCCTAAAATACACTGGTGGTAGTCCTAAAATACACTGGTGGTGGTCCTAAAATACACTGGTGGTAGTCCTAAAATACACTGGTGGTGGTCCTAAAATACACTGGTGGTAGTCCTAAAATACACTGGTGGTGGTCCTAAAATATGCAGTTCGTATTCAGAGAACCAGCAAGCCATGCCTGTTGTGTCACAAAGGGAGTTTGAAAGAAGGGAGAAGAAGAAGAATAGTGGTTTTGAGTCAAAGCATTGGATATCCTTTCAAGGTTGAACACTCCACTTGACGTTTCAGCAAATATAAGAGTCATTGCTGACTGAGAACCTCGGCTCAGAGGAGTGAGGGAGGGGAAAGAAGGTTCTCTGTATACACACAGCAATGAAAGACAAAGAAAGAAAAACAGGTAGATGCAGTCGATTATTTAGCCAACGTTTAAAGACATCCATAGAGTTGGCATAGACAAAACAAGCTTACTAGCTTGCCAAAACACCTCCTTCCATCTTTCCTTCTCTGCCTTGGCAGATCCTGTGTTTTGTTTTTCCTTTTTTGTGATTGGCTTTGTTGTCGAGACATTGGGAGACGTGGCTCATGAATCGACTACAACAGCTTCTGCTCTCACTGACAAACATGGGAGGTACATGAAATTGTACACTTCAGTTGTTGGTCATGAGCTGACAGTCTCTATTGGCTCATATTATTGGCTCAGTATTATGCCAGTTAGCGTAGCTCTATCAAAGTTTAGCAGAAAATTGTAGCATTGAAATTCATGGGAATCCTCAAGGAAACAGAGAGCTGGTTTCAAGCGCAGGGCACAGCAGGTGTTTATTGTAAAGGACCACAGGAGGAGGCAGGTAGCTGGGTCCAGGGGCAGGCAGAAGGTCATACACAGGGGGTACAAAAGGCAACAGTACAGGCAGGGAAAAGGTTAGTAACGTCTTCCGGGAGATCAGGCAATAGGTTGATAACAGGAAATCCTATAGGCTAAGGTACAGGCAGGGATTAGGCTAAAGGCGTCGTTAGTGAGGCAGGCAAAAACTATCATACACAGGAGGATTAAATTACGTGAAAAACAGAGTGTCACAAAACAAACAATATCTCACAATGATGGGGTGCTAAGAACTGAACGGCGTGTGATAATGACATACAGGTGTGTGAACAGGTGATCAGAATTCAGGTGACACGGATCTGGAGAGTGAGCTGCGTCCAGGAGTTCTATGTGTTTGAGAGTGTGAGTTGGAAAGTGAGCTTCATTCAGGGGATATAGGTGTTTGAGAGTGTGAGTTGGAAAGTGAGCTGCATTCAGGGGATATAGGTGTTTGAGAGTGTGAGTTGGAAAGTGAGCTGCGTTCAGGGGATATAGGTGTTTGAGAGTGTGAGCTGGAAAGTGAGCTGCGTTCAGGGGATATAGGTGTTTGAGAGTGTGAGCTGGAAAGTGAGCTGCGTTCAGGGGATATAGGTGTTTGAGAGTGTGAGTTGAAAGCAGACCTTACACAAGGTGAATGGTGGATTTCCTGAAAAGGCTTTTCCCACAGTAACATTCATTTTGATCATGCAGTGTGCAGTTTAATACTGTAAATCCTGTAACCCTGTACGATGCTGCGGTAAACATGACATGACAGAAAACCAACATACTGATGGGACAAATGAAATTGCCAGCGGTCAAACATAGTGTGTGTTTCCTCAACTTTCAATTACCTCAGGCCATCTAATCTGTAATTATATCTTCACTAGCCCAAAAGGTTTAGCGTCAATAAACAGCTCCCATCTGTTTATATGAAAAGGATATTCATGAAGTACTCTATTCCACCTGGTTCCTCTCACAGGGCTGTCAACGCGCTGCACTCACAGTCTCAGGTTCCTCTCACAGGGCTGTCAACGCGCTGCACTCACCGTCTCAGTTTCCTCTCACAGGGCTGTCAACGCGCTGCACTCACCGTCTCAGTTTCCTCTCACAGGGCTGTCAACGCGCTGCACTCACCGTCTCAGTTTCCTCTCACAGGGCTGTCAACGCGCTGCACTCACCGTCTCAGGTTCCTCTCACAGGGCTGTCAACGCGCTGCACTCACCGGTCTCAGTTTCCTCTCACAGGGCTGTCAACGCGCTGCACTCACCTCTCACAGGGCTGTAGTGCTCAGTTTCCTCTCACAGGGCTGTCAACGCGCTGCACTCACCGTCTCAGGTTCCTCTCACAGGGCTGTCAACGTGCTGCACTCACCGTCTAAAAAATACAGTTTCCTCTCACAGGGCTGTCAACGCGCTGCACTCACCGTCTCAGGTTCCTCTCACAGGGCTGTCAACGCGCTGCACTCACCGTCTCAGCAAATTCCTCTCACAGGGCTGTCAACGCGCTGCACTCGCCGTCTCAGTTTCCTCTCACAGGGCTGTCAACGCGCTGCACTCACCGTCTCAGTTTCCTCTCACAGGGCTGTCAACGCGCTGCACTCACCGTCTCAGTTTCCTCTCACAGGGCTGTCAACGCGCTGCACTCACCGGCTCAGGTTCCTCTCACAGGGCTGTCAACGCGCTGCACTCACCGTCTCAGGTTCCTCTCACAGGGCTGTCAACGCGCTGCACTCACCGGAGGAGGCCTCAGGTTCCTCTCACAGGGCTGTCAACGCGCTGCACTCACCGTCTCAGTTTCCTCTCACAGGACTGTCAACGCGCTGCACTCACCTTCTCAGTTTCCTCTCACAGGGCTGTCAACGCGCTGCACTCACCGTTTCAGTTTCCTCTCACAGGGCTGTCAACGCGCTGCACTCACCGTCTCAGGTTCCTCTCACAGGGCTGTCAACGCGCTGCACTCACCGTCTCAGTTTCCTCTCACAGGGCTGTCAACGCGCTGCACTCACCGTCTCAGTTTCCTCTCACAGGGCTGTCAACGCGCTGCACTCACCGTCTCAGGTTCCTCTCACAGGGCTGTCAACGCGCTGCACTCACCGTCTCAGTTTCCTCTCACAGGGCTGTCAACGCGCTGCACTCACCGTCTCAGTTTCCTCTCACAGGGCTGTCAACGCGCTGCACTCACCGTCTCAGGTTCCTCTCACAGGGCTGTCAACGCGCTGCACTCACCGTCTCAGGTTCCTCTCACAGGGCTGTCAACGAGCTGCACTCACCGTCTCAGTTTCCTCTCACAGGGCTGTCAACGCGCTGCACTCACCGTCTCAGGTTCCTCTCACAGGGCTGTCAACGCGCTGCACTCACCGTCTCAGTTTCCTCTCACAGGGCTGTCAACGCGCTGCACTCACCGTCTCAGGTTCCTCTCACAGGGCTGTCAACGCGCTGCACTCACCGTCTCAGTTTCCTCTCACAGGGCTGTCAACGCGCTGCACTCACCGTCTCAGTTTCCTCTCACAGGGCTGTCAACGCGCTGCACTCACCGTCTCAGTTTCCTCTCACAGGGCTGTCAACGCGCTGCACTCACCGTCTCAGTTTCCTCTCACAGGGCTGTCAACGCGCTGCACTCACCGTCTCAGTTTCCTCTCACAGGGCTGTCAACGCTGCACTCACCGTCTCAGTTTCCTCTCACAGGGCTGTCAACGCGCTGCACTCACCGTCTCAGTTTCCTCTCACAGGGCTGTCAACGCGCTGCACTCACCGTCTCAGTTTCCTCTCACAGGGCTGTCAACGCGCTGCACTCACCGTCTCAGTTTCCTCTCACAGGGCTGTCAACGCGCTACACTCACCGTCTCAGTTTCCTCTCACAGGGCTGTCAACGCGCTGCACTCACCGTCTCAGTTTCCTCTCACAGGGCTGTCAACGCGCTGCACTCACCGTCTCAGTTTCCTCTCACAGGGCTGTCAACGCGCTGCACTCACCGTCTCAGTTTCCTCTCACAGGGCTGTCAACGCGCTGCACTCACCGTCTCAGTTTCCTCTCACAGGGCTGTCAACGCGCTGCACTCACCGTCTCAGTTTCCTCTCACAGGGCTGTCAACGCGCTGCACTCACCGTCTCAGTTTCCTCTCACAGGGCTGTCAACGCGCTACACTCACCGTCTCAGTTTCCTCTCACAGGGCTGTCAACGCGCTACACTCACCGTCTCAGGTTCCTCTCACAACACAGTGATGTATGTATTGTACAGGGGCTCAGTAAAAGCACTGTGCTGGCAGTGTCTGTCTGACAAAATGGGTATCAGTTCATCCAGACAGGAGCCTTCAGCTGTTGGGATGACATTGATCTGTGTTCTCACTGAGTATCAGGAAGACCCGGTGGGCATGTTCTGGGTATTATTGTAGCTACACTATGTTGGGTTTCTTTTGGTGCTGTTTTTCTGTCTTGGTTGCAGGCATAGATACAGTGCACAGTATTTGCCAATGTCTCTTTTGTTATGGCTGTGACGGTATTGTTTTGTCTTGTTTAAATATGTTGTTTAGTCTGCTTTGGAGGCATTGACTAAACATTTAATGCGAAACGTGTGTTGCCTCTTGCTAACTGGACCCATTTCTATCACGCAGTTTAAAACCAATGTCTGTCACGGACTCTAACTCCAGGCAATACCCTCTCAGGCAGGTGTTAAGTCCCACTTCTTATTAGATGACGCAGATGCACACAATCTCACCGTCTTCGACCCCAGCCGTGACCTGTTTCATAATAATACTACAACTACAAATATCATTGTCTGTGTCACCACTATGCACTATCCAAAGTCTCTAAACTAATCAGAGAGGCCAGCATGCTGATCGAAGCCACTACTGGAGGGATCTGTCAGTGTCAGGCATTTGGTAAATAAAGGCTCTCTGTTCCACTGATACTCTGTGATGACTTTGTCTGCTCAGAGGACTGCAGCTTTGATGGCTCAGGCAGGGGGGATAAGGAAGGACCAGGTGGAATGGAAATCTGCCCTCTGTTTTTTCCTACTGCTGTCTCTGGTTATTGATTTAATCTGGGAGCCTTCATAGAGGGATGTGTTTGTGTTTAAAGTTATAGGAGGGGGGAGGGGCAGGGAGGCAGGAAGGAAGGCAGGCAGGCAGGCAGAGGACGGAGGAGGCAGGGAGGGAGAGGCAGGGAGGGAGGTAGGCAGGGATGCAGGCAGTGAGGTAGGTAGAGAGAGAGGGTAGGAGTGCGAGGAGACGGTTGGGATAGGTCCCTCTGGAGTACGCCCAATGCAGATGTAGCCTCTGCCTCAGGTCATTTGGAGAGAGAGCGGGGAGAGGGAGGGAAGAAGATGGGGAGAGGGAGGGGAGTGGATGGGGAGAGGGAGGGGAGGGGAGAGGATGGAGAAAGGGAGGGAAGAGGATGGGGAGAGGGAGGGGAGAGGATGGGGAGAGGGAGGGGAGAGGATGGAGAGAGGGAGGGGAGAGGATGGAGAGAGGGAGGGAAGAGGAAGGGGAGAGGGAGAGGGAGGGAAGAGGAAGGGGAGAGGGAGGGGAGAGGAAGGGGAGAGGGAGGGAAGAGGGCAGGTAGAGGGAGGGAAGAGGATGGAGAGAGGGAGGGAAGAAGGATGGGGAGAGGGAGTGGAGAGGATGGAGAGAGGGAGGGAAGAGGGAGGGAAGAGGAAGGGGAGAGGGAGGGGAGAGGAAGGGGAGAGGGAGGGGAGAGGAAGGGGAGAGGGAGGGAAGAGGAAGGGGAGAGGGAGGGAAGAGGAATTTTATTTATTTTATTTTATTTCACCTTTATTTAACCAGGTAGGCAAGTTGAGAACAAGTTCTCATTTACAATTGCGACCTGGCTAAGATAAAGCAAAGCAGTTCGACAGATACAACGACACAGAGTTACACATGGAGTAAAACAAACATACAGTCAATATAATACAGTATAAACAAGTCTATATACAATGTGAGCAAATTAGGTGAGAAGGGAGGTAAAGGCAAAAAAGGCCATGGTGGCAAAGTAAATACAATATAGCAAGTAAAACACTGGAATGGTAGTTTTGCAATGGAAGAATGTGCAAAGCAGAAATAAAAATAATGGGGTGCAAAGGAGCAAAATAAATAAATAAATTAAATACAGTTGGGAAAGAGGTAGTTGTTTGGGCTAAATTATAGGTGGGCTATGTACAGGTGCAGTAATCTGTAAGATGCTCTGACAGTTGGTGCTTAAAGCTAGTGAGGGAGATAAGTGTTTCCAGTTTCAGAGATTTTTGTAGTTCGTTCCAGTCATTGGCAGCAGAGAACTGGAAGGAGAGGCGGCCAAAGAAAGAATTGGTTTTGGGGGTGACTAGAGAGATATACCTGCTGGAGCGTGTGCTACAGGTGGGAGATGCTATGGTGACCAGCGAGCTGAGATAAGGGGGACTTTACCTAGCAGGGTCTTGTAGATGACATGGAGCCAGTGGGTTTGGCGACGAGTATGAAGCGAGGGCCAGCCAACGAGAGCGTACAGGTCGCAATGGTGGGTAGTATATGGGGCTTTGGTGACAAAATGGATTGCACTGTGATAGACTGCATCCAATTTGTTGAGTAGGGTATTGGAGGCTATTTTGTAAATGACATCGCCAAAGTCGAGGATTGGTAGGATGGTCAGTTTTACAAGGGTATGTTTGGCAGCAGGAGTGAAGGATGCTTTGTTGCAAAATAGGAAGCCAATTCTAGATTTAACTTTGGATTGGAGATGTTTGATATGGGTCTGGAAGGAGAGTTTACAGTCTAACCAGACACCTAAGTATTTGTAGTTGTCCACGTATTCTAAGTCAGAGCCGTCCAGAGTAGTGATGTTGGACAGGCGGGTAGGTGCAGGTAGCGATCGGTTGAAGAGCATGCATTTAGTTTTATTTGTATTTAAGAGCAATTGGAGGCCACGGAAGGAGAGTTGTATGGCATTGAAGCTTGCCTGGAGGGTTGTTAACACAGTGTCCAAAGAAGGGCCGGAAGTATACAGAATGGTGTCGTCTGCGTAGAGGTGGATCAGGGACTCACCAGCAGCAAGAGCGACCTCATTGATGTATACAGAGAAGAGAGTCGGTCCAAGAATTGAACCCTGTGGCACCCCCATAGAGACTGCCAGAGGTCCGGACAGCAGACCCTCCGATTTGACACACTAAACTCTATCAGAGAAGTAGTTGGTGAACCAGGCGAGGCAATCATTTCAGAAACCAAGGCTGTCGAGTCTGCCGATGAGGATGTGGTGGTTGACAGAGTCGAAAGCCTTGGCCAGATCAATGAATACGGCTGCACAGTAATGTTTCTTATCGATGGCGGTTAAGATATCGTTTAGGACCTTGAGCGTGGCTGAGGTGCACCCATGACCAGCTCTGAAACCAGATTGCATAGCAGAGCTGGTATGGTGAGATTCGAAATGGTCGGTAATCTGTTTGTTGACTTGGCTTTCGAAGACCTTAGAAAGGCATGGTAGGATAGATATAGGTCTGTAGCAGTTTGGGTCAAGAGTGTCCCCCCCTTTGAAGAGGGGGATGACCGCAGCTGCTTTCCAATCTTTGGGAATCTCAGACGACACGAAAGAGAGGTTGAACAGGCTAGTAATAGGGGTGGCAACAATTTCGGCAGATAATTTTCGAAAGAAAGGGTCCAGATTGTCTAGCCCGGCTGATTTGTAGGGGTCCAGATTTTTCAGCTCTTTCAGAACATCAGCTGAATGGATTTGGGAGAAGGAGAAATGGGGAAGGCTTGGGCGAGTTGCTGTTGGGGGTGCAGTGCTGTTGACCGGGGTAGGAGTAGCCAGGTGGAAAGCATGGCCAGCCATAGAAATTCTCAATTATGGTGCATTTATCAGTGGTGACAGTGTTTCCTATCTTCAGTGCAGTGGGCAGCTGGGAGGAGGTGTTCTTATTCTCCATGGACTTTACAGTGTCCCAGAACTTTTTTGAGTTATTGTTGCAGGAAGCAAATTTCTGCTTGAAAAAGCTAGCCTTGGCTTTTCTAACTGCCTGTGTATAACGGTTTCTAGCTTCCCTGAACAGCTGCATATCAAGTTTAGATTGTAGGATGGCTGGGGTGTTAAGCATGTTCCAGTTTAGGTCACCTAGCAGCACGAGCTCTGAAGATAGATGGGGGGCAATCAGTTCACATATGGTGTCCAGAGCACAGCTGGGGGCAGAGGGTGGTCTATAGCAGGCGGCAACGGTGAGAGACTTGTTTTTAGAGAAGCGGATTTTTAAAAATAGAAGTTCAAATTGTTTGGGTACAGACCTGGATAGTAGGACAGAACTCTGCAGGCTATCTTTGCAGGAGATTGCAACACCGCCCCCTTTGGCAGTTCTATCTTGTCTGAAAATGTTGTAATTTGGAATTAAAATTTCAGAATTTTTGGTGGTCTTCCTAAGCCAGGATTCAGACACAGCTCGAACATCCGGGTTGGCAGAGTGTGCTAAATCAGTGAATAGAACAAACTTAGGGAGGAGGCTTCTAATGTTAACGTGCATGAAACCAAGGCTATTACGGTTACAGAAGTCATCAAAAGATAGCGCCTGGGGAATAGGAGTGGAGCTAGGCACTGCAGGGCCTGGATTCACCTCTACATCGCCAGAGGAACATAGGAGGAGAAGAATAAGGGTACGGCCAAAAGCAATAAGAATTGGTCGTCTAGAACGTCTGGAACAGAGAGTAAAAGGAGGTTTCTGGGGGTGATAAAATAGCATCAAGGTATAATGTACAGACAAAGGTATGGTAGGATGTGAATACAGTGGAGGTAAACCTAGGTATCGAGTGATGAAGAGAGAGATATTGTCTCTAGAAACATCATTGAAACCAGGAGATGTCATTGCATGTGTGGGTGGTGGAACTAATAAATTGGATAAGGTATAGTGAGCAGGACTAGAGGCTCTACAGTGAAATAAGCCAATAAACACTAACCAGAACAGCAATGGACAAGACATATTGACATTAAGGAGAGGCATCCTTAGTCGAGTGATCAAAAGAGTCCAGTGAGTGGAGTGGTTGGTTTGGGGGTCACAGCGATTTAGACAGCTAGCCAGGACATCGGTAGCAAGCTAGCATAGGATGGAGGTCTGTTGTTAGCCACCTCTTGCGTTCCGTCAGTAGATTAGTGGGGTTCCGTGTGGTAGAGGGGATTAGTCCAAATCACAACAACACAACAACAAAAATAAAATAAAAACAATAGATATAGTTATAGAGGCCCAAGAAGAAACATAATAATAATAAAAATAAATAAATTGTCCGATTGTCTATTCTGAGAGCAGCCGGTAAGACTAGCTGACTAGCTGTAACGGTTAGCAGGCCACAGATGGGCGTTCAGGTAACGTCGCGACGGAGGAGCCAGCCGGATCTCCTTCGGGTAGATAACGTCGGCAGTCCAGTTGTGAAGGCCCGGTGGGGCTCCGCGTAGGCGGTAAAACGGGTCCGGATAGGTGACTGCAGCCCAGGAGTGATTGACGGAGCTCAGGAGCGACTGACGGAGCTGGCCACCAATCGACGAGAGCAGACAGACACACGGACAGCAGCCAGCCAGCTGTGAGATCCGGGAATGAATGTCCAGAGAGCAGCCGAAATCCAAGGACATGGAGAGAAAAATTGGTTCGGTATGTTCCGTTCCGAGCCGCGCCGTACAAAAACTGGCGATAGATTTTCGAGCTAAAGGATAGCTGATGACCACAAACCGTGGTTAGCTGAATACTAACGATTTGCCAGTAAAGAAGCTAACTAGCTTCTGAACTAGCTTCTGATTAGCTTCTAGCTAGCTCCTGGCTAGCTTCTGGTTAGTTTCTGGCTAGCTTCTAGGAGCTTCTGGCTAGTTTCTGGCTAGCTTCTTGGAGGATTGCAGATTTGAGGTAAATAATACTTATTTATAAATATAAATTGGTGAGGCGGGTTGCAGGAGAGTGTTTTGAAGATGAGTTGATGGAAAATAAAAATAAAATGTATGTGAAACAAGTTGTAAATATATATATATACAGGACACGACAAGACGAGGACAAAAGACGTCTGAACTGCTATGCAATCACGGGTACGAAACGAAGGGGAGAGGGAGGGGAGAGGAAGGGGAGAGGGAGGGAAGAGGAAGGGGAGAGGGAGGGAAGAGGATGGGGAGAGGATGGAGAGAGGGAGGGGAGAGGGAGGGAAGAGGAAGGGGAGAGGGAGGGGAGAGGAAGGGGAGAGGATGGAGAGAGGGAGGGGAGAGGGAGGGGAGAGGAAGGGGAGAGGGAGGGAAGAGGGAGGGGAGAGGGAGGGGAGAGGAAGGGAAGAGGATGGAGAGAGGGAGGGGAGAGGGAGGGGAGAGGAAGGGGAGAGGGAGGAAGGGGAGAGAGGGAGGGAAGAGGAAGGGGAGAGGGAGAGGGAGGGGAGAGGAGGGAGAGAGGGAGGGAAGAGGATGGGGAGAGGGAGGGAAGAGGAAGGGGAGAGGGAGGGGAGAGGAGGGGGAGAGGGAGGGAAGAGGGCAGGGAGAGGGAGGGAAGAGGATGGAGAGAGGGAGGGAAGAAGGATGGGAGAGGGAGGGAAGAGGAGGGATGAAGAGAGGGAGGGAAGAGGAAGGGGAGAGGGAGGGAAGAGGAAGGGGAGAGGGAGGGGAGACGAAGGTGAGAGGGAGGGGAGAGGAAGGGGAGAGGGAGGGAAGAGGAAGGGGAGAGGGAGAGAAGAGGAAGGGGAGAGGGAGGGGAGAGGAAGGGGAGAGGGAGGGAAGAGGAAGGGGAGAGGATAGAGAGAGGGAGGGGAGAGGGAGGGAAGAGGAAGGGGAGAGGGAGAGGAAGGGTAGAGGATGGAGAGAGGGAGGGGAGAGGGAGGGGAGAGGAAGGGGAGAGGGAGGGGAGAGGATGGAGAGAGGGAGGGGAGAGGGAGGTGAGAGGAAGGGGAGAGGGAGGGAAGAGGAAGGGGAGAGGAAGGGGAGGGGGGGGAGAGGAAGGGGAGAGGGAGGGAAGAGGAAGGGGAGAGGGAGGGGAGAGGAAGGGGAGAGGATGGAGAGAGGGAGGGGAGAGGAAGGCAAGGGGAGAGGGAGGGAGGGGAGAGAGGGAGGGAAGAGGAAGGGGAGAGGGAGAGGGAAGGGAGAGGATGGAGAGAGGGAGGGAAGGGGAGAGGCAGGGCCCCTTGGGTTGTAGAAAGGGTTGTAGAAAGGTCACAGGCTCACACTCGAATGGGTTGTAGACAGGTCACCTGCATTAGAATGATCCTGATGATCTGTCTCTTAAGTTTCCCAAAATAATGAATTTTTTGTGACTGATTTGTTTTAATGATGCTGATGTTTGAGATAGGCCTATGTAAACCTTTGCCTGACCTACAAAAGTCTGACCTACAAAATCTCCACAATGACTGAATCTTAGCAAGTGAGCGCCATCATAGATTGGCAGTGCCACTGGACAAAATGTGTCTGTCATCAATTCTAAATATCAGCCCTAACATGACCTAGCGTGAAACGAATAGCTATGTGACTGAATAGGAGGGCTCGTTGACGGATGTGCGACTACGGAAAGACACATAGCTACAGAAATGACATTTTACACCATCCATCATTCTCCTGGGTGGGTTTTGTCTTCGCGGCTAAAGGAAATATGTCCTGCGACATTTCAGCGCATCATCTTGAATCATTAACGTCCGCTGAGAGGGGGAGACAGGATTAATCACAGCCTCTGTCCCTTCACCCTGGTGTCACCGACAACGACTTGTGACTACTTCAGGCTGTCAGGCACAACTGAGTACCAGCTGGCCCTTCAACTATATATCACTGTATAACACGTGCACACACACAGCCAGACGGATGCAGATGGATCCCCCCTCACACACACACACACACACACACACACACACACACACACACACACACACACACACACACACACACACACACACACACACACACACACACACACACACACACACACACACACACACACACCTCTAGACTCTTTGGAATAGAATAATAACCTTACAACTTTACGGTAAGGTAGAACCTAACAGAACCCTGTTCAGAATACAAGCTCTCTCCTGAGGCTGTTGTCTGAATAAAGACCCTCTGACCTTTTGCCCTATAAAGAGATAATCCCAGAGAGCCCATAATGTGAAGCAGAGATAGCCTGTGTCAGGTTCTCTTCACCAAAGATGACCACATGTTATCTGAAGCCTAACCTAACTCAATCTACCAAGCACAGTCCTGAATGAATCGTGAATAAAGATGAGTGGGAAATTTACAGATGCACAAATATCATACCCCCAAGACATGCTAACCTCTCACAATTGCAATAACAGGGGAGGTTAGCATTTTATATCATACCCCCAAGACATGTTTACCTCTCACCATTGCAATAACAGGGGAGGTTAGCATTTTATATCATACCCCCAAGACATGCTAACCTCTCACCATTACAATAACAGGGGAGGTTAGCATTTTATATCATACCCCCAAGACATGCTAACCTCTCACCATTACAATAACAGGGGAGGTTAGCATTTTATATCATACCCCCAAGACATGTTTACCTCTCACCATTACAATAACAGGGGAGGTTAGCATTTTATATCATACCCCCAAGACATGCTAACCTCTCACCATTGCAATAACAGGGGAGGTTAGCATTTTATATCATACCCCCAAGACATGTTTACCTCTCACCATTGCAATAACAGGGGAGGTTAGCATTTTATATCATACCCCCAAGACATGCTAACCTCTCACCATTACAATAACAGGGAGGTTAGCATTTTATATCATACCCCCAAGAGGTTAGCATTTTATATCATGCATGCTAACCTCTCACCATTACAATAACAGGGAGGTTAGCATTTTATATCATACCCCCAAGACATGTTTACCTCTCACCATTACAATAACAGGGGAGGTTAGCATTTTATATCATACCCCAAGACATGCTAACCTCTCACCATTACAATAACAGGGGAGGTTAGCATTTTATATCATACCCCCAAGACATGCTAACCTCTCACCATTGCAATGACACAGGAGGTTAGCATTTTATATCATACCCCCAATACATGCTACCATTACAATAACAGGGGAGGTCTTTTATATCACCCCCAAGACATGCTAACCTCTCACCATTGCAATGACAGAGGAGGTTAGCATTTTATATCATACCCCCCAATACATGCTAACCTCTCACCATTACAATAACAGGGGAGGTTAGCATTTTATATCATACCCCCAAGACATGCTAACCTCTCACCATTGCAATAACACGGGAGGTTAGCATTTTATATCATACCCCCAAGTTAGCATTTTGGGGGGATATGATATTTGTGCATCTGTAACGTTCTCACACATCATTATTCACGATTCATTCAGTACTATCCGTAATCATGGTAGCATCTACATGAATTTAGAAGTGTTTAGAAACCTATTATATTCTAATTTACAATAAAAGTGACTCTAAAATAACACAATGCATCATTTACCATACAGAAAGGGATGTCATTTTTAAACGGGTCACCCGGTATGGTTAAAAACACCCTCAAATTAAAGCTGGTAGTCTGCACTGTGACATCATAGTCATTATATCATTTCAAATCCATAGTACTGGAGTCCAGAGCCAAAACAACCAAAAATGTGTCACTGTTCCAATACTTTCGGAGCTCACTTTTAAAAAAACTGGATAGGTAAACTGGGTAGGGAAACTGGATAGGTTAACTGGGTCGGTTAACTGGGTAGGTAAACTGGGTCGGTTAACTGGGTAGGTAAACTGGGTAGGTTAACTGGGTCGGTTAACTGTGTCGGTTAACTGGGTAGGTTAACTGTGTAGGTTAACTGTGTTGGTTAATAATATAATAATAATAATAATAATATATGCCATTTAGCTGACGCTTTTATCCAAAGCGACTTACAGTCATGTGTGCATACATTCTACGTATGGGTGGTCCCGGGAATCGAACCCACTACCCTGGCGTTACAAGCGCCCTGCTCTACCAACTGAGCCACAGAAGGACCACTGGGTTAACTGGGTCGGTAAACTGGGTCGGTAAACTGGGTCGGTTAACTGGGTAGGTTAACTGGGTAGGTTAACTGGGTCGGTTAACTGGGTCCGTAAACTGGGTCGGTTAACTGGGTAGGTTAACTGGGTAGGTTAACTGGGTAGGTAAACTGGCTAGATAATGAAAACGAATGGCTGTCCAGCACTACAGGGGCTCCATACCAGCACCAGAAAATACGCTTTTATCACTGTAGACACAGAAATGGGGAGACGTTCCATCTTTCCCTGGAGGGTAGAATCATCCCTTTCAAAATAGTACTCTAATGGTGTTGGTCATAGTATAGATATTCTCACAGGAAAAAGTCAAGCGGCTCTTATCATCTACCAATCACTTGACCAGGTTCAATTGACCTACTTCTGGGGTCGGCCACAGTTGCTTTTTAGGATTCAGAAAGGTAGACGAATTTAATGGTCTCCCATCTACATAATTAGTCAATCAGCCAATAACTTGACATCAATATGACTTTGACACAACACTTCTCAAGGTACTTATGGTTATGTATGATCTCTCTGGTTTAGTTCAGGTAAGGCCCCTGATTGCATTGTATGGAAGGTAAATTGCCTCATCCACAAATCTGTTGTAGCCACCTGAGTAAAGCTTTGCAAAAAAGGCCCTCATTAACTCAAGCCAATTCGAAGGTGAGCAGGTTTGTTCTGGAATGCTGATCTGATATGTTGAAGACGTTTGACTGTAGGAGGTTGTTTCTACTTTGACAGGGCTGTCACACCCATCCCCAACAGCCAGTCGTACATGTTGGATGTAGAAGTGCTTAGTCATGTTCCTCGTCCACCTCACTGTACTGTGATGGGAATCAAGTTGTCATGTGTTCCCACTGTATTACCACGTCAGAGTTGACAACGTCTTTTTCTGTCTGCACACCCACTCAGACAAGAGTAACTCCTTGTCGTATCATAGTTCATTTAAAATCCATCAGACACATGCATTCCCCCCACGAAGACTGAGTTGAAGAGAGGCGAAAACTTAATTGGGGTGTTTCAGCGAACCCCCGCGTGGTGCCAGAGCCCCTCAGGACCAGCAAGAGGGAAGAAAGTCTATTGTCTTTCTGTCAACTTCGCTTAATGACAACAATATTAAAATCCTAACCTACTGCTGGAGTACTTTGTGAACGGTCTTATTCCGGAGAGCGGCACCGCAGAGGAAGCAGAAAGGATTATAAGGAGAACGAGTTAGACTGCCTCCTAATTAGCAGGTGATGAGCAGGCGCGTGGTGCGATACCTCTCCTTTGATCTCTTTAGCTCTCTCTCCCGTTCTCATGCTATCAAAAAGTGGTGAAGCGAATAGCTTTGTTCGCTTTTCATGTTGTTTTTCGGCAGGGAGAAGAATAGAAGTACCTTTTTTACCCCTGCGGGTGTCTGGTTGGGGATGATGGCAGCGGTGGCGGGCACATCTTCAACACCCAGACCCAGAGGCCATCTTCAACACCCACACACAGAGGCCATTTTCAACACCCACACCCAGAGGCCATCTTCAACACCCACACCCAGAGATCATCTTCAACACCCACACCCAGAGGCCATCTTCAACACCCAGACCCAGAGGTCATCTTCAACACCCACACCCAGAGGTCACCTTCAACACCCAGACCCAGAGGTCATCTTCAACACCCACACCCAGAGGCCATCTTCAACACCCACACCCAGAGATCATCTTCAACACCCACACCCAGAGGCCATCTTCAACACCCAGACCCAGAGGTCATCTTCAACACCCACACCCAGAGGTCACCTTCAACACCCAGACCCAGAGGTCATCTTCAACACCCAGACCCAGAGGTCATCTTCAACACCCACACCCAGTGGACTTGTGTCCGAGTTGTGCCCACCCGGCCTCCATCACCTCCACCCCGGCCTGCACCGCCTCCACCTCTGCCTCCATCACTTCCACCCCGGCTTCCATTGCCTCCACCCAAAATAGAAGCCAGAGCTGTGTTAATTGGCCCATACCAGCAGCCCTGTGTTTTCTCTCTGTTTCTTCAGCATGCTATCTTTCCCTGTATTGTTGAGCTCTGACTGTGTTGGGTGTCTAAGGATGGAAATGTTGGATAAGAGGAAGAAACGCTCCGCTAGGGACTTGCGAGCCAGAGGAGATCTCATTTTCACAGGAAATAGCACTTTCCAATTTCCTTCAGCAGCACAGAATGTTTGTGTGGAGAAAGTGGCCCTTCTCTATGTGTGTACTTGATAGAAGCTGTAAATGCCAAAGCTGTTTGATGTTTCTTCCCTCTGATATTGAAGATTCTGAACGGGCTGACAGAATACATGTCAAGCCTCTGGATGCATTTAGACTTATGTACAAATTGACTCTTACTGAACTGATATGGATGTCACTACACAACATCCATGCAATACTATTGAAAAGAGGCTGGTTTGTTATGTTATTAATGATTTACAGGCATTCATTGGAAGCACATTTGATTCCTTGAAAGTTGTGGGAATGTATATTTTAGGTTTCACATTGGTTGTGGGAATGTATATTTTAGGTTTCACATTGGTTGTGGGAATGTATATTTTAGGTTTCACATTGGTTGTGGGAATGTATATTTTAGGTTTCACATTGGTTGTGGGAATGTATATTTTAGGTTTCACATTGGTTGTGGGAATGTATATTTTAGGTTTCATATTGGTTGTGGGCAGTGGTATTTTTTTTAGGTTTCACATTGGTTGTGGGAATGTATATTTTAGGTTTCATATTGGTTGTGGGCAGTGGTATTTTTTTTAGGTTAGGGAGTGCAATTTTTAGTTTAATGACATCATAATTCTCTCACTAAAAGTTTATACTCACAGACGTAGTCAGTTGAATAGCCGTTCATTATAGAATATGCATAAAATGCATCCTCCAATTGCAAGGTCTGTCTATGCCCACGTAAATATTATTTTCTAAAGAAAATGTTATATTTGAAATACCCTCAAACACCAAGTTAGGCACAGGCTTCTAATTTCAAAATAGGCTATCATCACTATCAATCGTGAAAGATAATTCTTCATGTTTTACTGGTGAGACATTCAAACTGCATCTCCATGCAAATCATATGGTTGATCTCAATCAGTTTAATGGAAATATTAAATGCATATTCCCATGAGTGACTGTTTGGTGACTGTTTAGTGACTGTTTGGTGACTGTTTGGTGACTGTTTAGTGACTGTTTGGTGATTGTTTAGTGACTGTTTGGTGACTGTTTGGTGACTGTTTAGTGACTGTTTGGTGACTGTTTAGTGACTGTTTGGTGACTGTTTGGTGACTGTTTAGTGACTGTTTGGTGACTGTTTAGTGACTGTTTGGTGACTGTTTGGTGACTGTTTGGTGACTGTTTAGTGACTGTTTGGTGACTGTTTGGTGACTGTTTGGTGACTGTTTGGTGACTGTTTGGTGACTGTTTAGTGACTGTTTGGTGACTGTTTGGTGACTGTTTAGTGACTGTTTGGTGACTGTTTGGTGACTGTTTGGTGACTGTTTGGTGACTGTTTGGTGACTGTTTGGTGACTGTTTGGTGACTGTTTAGTGATTGTTTAGTGACTGTTTGGTGACTGTTTGGTGACTGTTTAGTGACTGTTTGGTGACTGTTTAGTGACTGTTTGGTGACTGTTTAGTGACTGTTTGGTGACTGTTTGGTGACTGTTTGGTGACTGTTTGGTGACTGTTTGGTGACTGTTTGGTGACTGTTTAGTGACTGTTTGGTGACTGTTTAGTGACTGTTTGGTGACTGTTTGGTGACTGTTTAGTGACTGTTTGGTGACTGTTTGGTGACTTTTTGGGGAGTGAATTAGAGCAGATGGTGTTAAACAAGCTATTAGTCTTTCTTGTATTTAGCTTCAATCAAAGCACATATCCTGCCTATTGGCGAGTTCTGTTAACTTTTGGTACATAACTTATTTTTTTAACTTAATCTAATCATCCTAAAAATCTAATTAGAAATGAGGAGGTGTTGTAGGTGAAACAGTAACATCATAGGACTGCTATGCTATGCTATTACAATTGGGTCTGTTATGTAAAATGCTAATTAATCATTATGTAATCATTGATTCCGCTTTGATCTAACTTTACTAAATGAGTGGCATTGTGAGAAGTGATGATCTTCTATTTGTAAAAAAAATATGAATTAAGTGATGAATATGACTATTAGGCGAAGGCAAGAGATTTTGATGAGATGACATTCTAAGTGATTTGAGTGCCCTTCAGGCTGCTGAAACTAGGCATGTAGGTGAAGCACAAATTCTTATTTACAATGATAGTCTAGCCCGGAGACGCTGGGCCAATTGTGCACTGCCCAATGGGGCTCCCAATTACGACACCTCTAGTATTGAGATGCAGTGCCTTAGACTGCTGCGCCCCTTGGGAGTGGGACTCTAACCCGGAAGCTCATAAGAAATCCCGCTATGCCCACCGACAAACCATCAAACAGGCAATGCGTCAATACAGACTAAGATTGAATCGTACTACACCAGCTCCGACGCTCGTCGGATGTGGCAGGGCTCGTAAAGTATCAAATCAAATTAAATTTTATTTGTCACATACACATAGTTAGCAGATGTTAATGCGAGTGTAGCGGAATGCTTGTGCTTCTAGTTCCTACAATGCAGTAATAACCTAACAACTAGTCAAGGACCATATCACCTCCATCCTACCTGACTCCCTAGACCCACTCCAATTTGCTTATCGCCCAAATAGGTCCACAGACGACGAAATCTCAACCACACTGCACACTGCCCTAACCCATCTGGACAAAAGGAGCACCTATGTAAGAATGCTATTCATTGACTACAGCTCAGCATTCAACACCATAGTGCCCTTAAAGCTCATCACTAAGCTAAGGACCTTGGGACTAAACACCTCCCTCTGCAACTGGATCCCGGTACAACACATCCGCCACACTGATCCTCAACAGTGGGGCCCCTCAGGGGTGCGTGCTCAGTCCCCTCCTGTGCTCCCTGTTCACTCATGACTGCATGGCCAGGCACGATTCTAACACCATCATTAAGTTTGCTGATGACACAACAGTGTAGGCCTGATCACCGACAACGATGGGACAGCCTATAGGGAGGAGGTTAGAGACCTGACCGTGTGGCGCAAGGATAACAACCTCTCCCTCAATGTGATCAAGACAAAGGAGATGATTGTGGACAACAGGAAAAGGAGGACCGAGCACACCCCATTCTCATCGACGGGGCTGCAGTGGAGCAGGTTGAGAGCTTCAAGTACTTTGACGTCCACATCACCAACAAACTAACATGGTCCAAGCACACCATGACAGTCGGGAAGAGGGCACGACAAAACCTATTCCCCCTCAGGAGACTGAAAAGTTTTGGCATGGGTCCTCAGATCCTGAAAAGATTTTACAGCTGCACCATCGAGAGCATCCTGACGGGTTGCATCACTGCCTGGTATGGCAATTGCTGTGCCTCCGACCGCAAGGCACTACAGAGGGTAGTGCATACGGCCCACGTAGTCATAGACTGTTCTCTCTGCTACCGCAAGGCAAGTGGTACTGGAGGGCCAAGTCTAGATCCAAGAGGCTTCTAAACAGCTTCTACCCCGAAGCCATAAGACTCCTTAACGGCTCATCAAATGGCTACCCAGACTATTTGCGCTGCTGCTACTCTCTGTTATTATCTATGCGTAGTCACCTTAATAACTCTACCTACATGGAATAACTCTACCTCTGTCCCGGTACCCCCTGTTTTTAGCCCCGATTTGCTTATTTGCTGTTGCTCTTTAATTATTTGTTTTTCTTATCTCTTCCTTTTTTTGTGGTATTTTCTTGAAATGGAGTTGTTTGTTAAGTTCCTGTAAGTAAGCATTTCACTGTAAAGTTGTAAGGTTGTATTCGGTGAATGTGACAAATAACATTTGATTTTAATTGATTTTCTTTCCCAATACTTTGGTCCTCTAAAATGATGGGACTATGTACAAAAAGTGCTGTAATTTCTTAGCGGTTCACCCGATATGGATAAAATACCTTCAAATTAAAGCTGCCAGTCTGAACTTTAACATCACAGTTAGGTATCATTACAGAAGTAAAGAACCAAAACAACAAAACATGTGACACTGTCCACCGTAGCTCCACGAGGAAACCTATAGGTAATGTTATGTTGAAGTAGTGACATTCCCACAGAAGAACATGGTGTCTTAACATTCTCGGAACTATTTGAGAACATTCCCAGTGTCAAACAGGTTGGAGAACGTTCCTAGATACCAAAAGGCGTTATTAAATGTAGCCATGTTTGAACTTTTAGGAAACGTTCTGTTAAAGTAATGTACTACTCTAGCAGTTCCTTAAATGTGTTGAGAATGTTTCAAAGCCAAACAACTATCCTGCACCATTCCCAGAAAGTGTATGCAAAATAATCAGAGGACAACCAGGCTCTCACCAAGCACTAAGAAACAAATGGTTCACAGAACGTTGTGTGCTAGCTGGGTTTGTTTTGATCATAATTTGTTGAAACAATCTCACCTCCAAATCCTCACACAATGATTTTAGGGTTCCTTTTGAAATCCTGAAAATGGTCTAATGTACAATATTCCTAGTCATCTCTGCAGAGAAGTCCTGCTTTTCATCATGAGGCAGTGAGTCATGAAAGGTACAGTATTTCCTTGTTTCCTCTCCTTCCCCCACAGTGCTGTATTATAGCCCATAACTCTCCCTTCTTGAGAAAATATAAATATAGAACAGTTGGATGTATCTAGAAGGAAAGACCCTCTCTTCCCACCTTCTCTCCCCTAAAAGGATATCAACGAAAGATAGCAATTTAAAGTTACTGGGCTTTTAATTGACTGTAATTTCTACAGGGAAAGGCCATTTTTAAAAGGTTTGGGTTGAGTTGGACAGCAGAGTGAAGGAAAAGCAGCTAACAAGGGCTCAACATACATGGGAACTAGTTCAAGACTGTTGGAAAAGCATTCCAGGTTAACCTGGTTAAGAGAATGCCAAGACTGTGCAAAGCTGTCATCATGTGTTATTTCATAGTTTTTATGTCTTCACGATCATTCGACAATGTAGAAAATAGGGAAAAATAAAGAAAAACGTTTGAATGAGTAGGTGTGTCCAAACATTTGCCTTCGCAGCAGCTAATGGGGATCCTGAATAAATACAAATTTAAATTGATCTCACTTTAGTAAAAGGTTAAAGAGTGATCTACCTTCCAAAGGCTCTCTGCATGCTGCATTGGTTAAAGACGCGAGAGAGAAGTTCCTGACAAGAGACACAGAGAGCTATGGCTTGAATCATAAATCAGGAAGCTGAGCTGATTGATTTCTCCCTAAACTTGCCCGCCTGTAAACAGCTGAGTGAGACGCTACGTACCCAGGAATTTGCAACCAGGGACCAGTGGGAAAACTACAAATCAGAGAGTTAGCCAGCCACCTGAAAAGTTAGTGAGTGCCACCGTGTGTGTGTGTCTGTGTGTGTGTGTGTGTGTGGTCTGTGGTGCTGCTGTCCCATTATCACCCAAATCCCTGCCAACCGACAATCATCACAAGATTGATGCATCTCTGTCACATTGCGAAAGGGCTGTGTGCTTTGACATGACATTAATTCATAGTCAGTGTTGTCACAGCCATTCGTAAATCGAAGTGCAGCGACAAAATAATATGCCATGGCATACAATGAGATGAACTGATCAACCTAAAAATTTGGGTCACAAACAACCCACTGGGCACAGACGTCGGTGAGTTGATATACATTTAGTTGAGTTGTCAACTAACGTGATTTCAACGTGAAAATTAATGAAGAAAATGGGGACAGAAATATGAAATTTTTCAATATCCAATCAGTTTTCTAAGTTGATTAAATGTCATCACATTGCATTTTTTAAATGTATTTTATCAAGTGGAAACAACCGTTTTTTTGCCCAGTGGGAAACCCTTGAGAAGTCAATTGATATCATGTTATTTCTCATCTAATGGACGAGGTTTAAGTTCATTGATGTTCTGGACAAACCTAGAATGTATGGACTCTGATGATCCCCCTGTGTGGGACTATCTGAACCAATAAGAAATTCTAGTTTTAGTCTTTCAGTTTCCAAATGTTTTGCTACTTGTGCACTGATCAATACGACCCAGAAATGTCGCTTCCCGACTCTCCCTTTCCAAGTGGGGCTCCGAGAGGCTCATGTCAGAGTGTAGCAGCCGAGCCCATTGTGAATTCCATGTGATGATTAAGGGGTATTCAAGGGAGTGTTCATACTGTCTTATCTCAGCCCTGAGATAAATTGCTCTCTTTTTCCAGGCCTGTGTAATGCTCTAGTGAAAGTGTATTATGAGACAATCCCAAACGGGTGTGGGAGTGTTTTATTATTTATTCATGCACTTACCTTTTATTTATTTGACCGGGCTATTCCTCCTCTCCTGCAGCATTGCAATCCACACCGAAACCAAACAAATGAGAATATCAGTGACTCTCTCCTCTTTCCTCTCTCTCCTCTTTCCTCTCTCCTCTTTCATTTCTCTTTCTTTCTCCTCTTTCCTCTCTCTCTCTTTCTCTCTCCTCTTTCCTCTCTCTCCTCTTTCATTTCTCTTTCTGTCTCCTCTTTCCTCTCTTTCTCTCTTTCTCTCTCCTCTTTCCTCTCTCCTCTTTCATTTCTCTTTTTGTCTCCTCTTTCCTCTTTCTCTTTCTCTCTCCTCTTTCCTCTCTCTCCTCTTTTCTCTCATCTTTCCTCTCTCTCCTCTTTCCTCTCTCCTCTTTCCTCTCTCTCCTCTTTCCTCTCTCTCTTTCTCTCTCCTCTTTCCTCTCTCTCTCTTTCTCTCTCCTCTTTCCTCTCTCTCCTCTTTCCTCTCTCCTCTTTCCTCTCTCTCCTCTTTCTCTCTCTTCTCATTCCTCTCTCTCCTCTTTCCTTTCTCCTCTTTCCTCTCTCTCATCTTTCCTCTCTCCTCTTTCATTTATTTTTCTCTCTCCTCTTTCCTCTCTCTCTCTTTCTCTCTCCTCTTTCCTCTCTCCTCTTTCATTTCTCTTTCTGTCTCCTCTTTCCTCTCTCTTTCTCTTTCTCTCTCCTCTTTCCTCTCTCTCCTATTTTCTCTCTCCTCTTTCCTCTCTCTCCTCTTTCCTCTCTCCTCTTTCCTCTCTCTCCTCTTTCCTCTCTCTCTTTCTCTCCTCTTTCCTCTCTCTCCTCTTTCCTCTCTCCTCTTTCCTCTCTCTCCTCTTTCCTCTCTCCTCTTTCCTCTCTCTCCTCTTTCCTCTCTCCTCTTTCCTCTCTCTCCTATTTTTCTCTCTCCTCTTTCCTCTCTCTCTCTTTCTCTCTCCTCTTTCCTCTCTCCTCTTTCATTTCTCTTGCTGTCTCCTCTTTCCTCTCTCTCTTTCTCTTTCTCTCTCCTCTTTCCTCTCTCTCCTATTTTCTCTCTCCTCTTTCCTCTCTCTCCTCTTTCCTCTCTCCTCTTTCCTCTCTCTCTTTCTCTCTCCTCTTTTCTCTCTCTCCTCTTTCCTCTCTCCTCTTTCCTCTCTCCTCTTTCCTCTCTCTCCTCTTTCTCTCTCTTCTCATTCCTCTCTCTCGTCTTTCCTTTCTCCTCTTTCCTCTCTCTCATCTTTCCCCTCTCCTCTTTCCTCTCTCTCCTCTTTCCTCTCTCTCCTCTCTCCTCTTTCTCCTCTTTCTCTCTCTCCTCTTTCCTCTCTCTCCTCTTTCCTCTATCTCCTCTTTCCTCTCTCCTCTTTCCTCTCTCTCCTCTTTCCTCTCTCTCTTTCCTCTCTCCTCTTTCCTCTCCCTCCTCTTTCCTCTCTCTCCTCTTTCTCTTTCCTCTTTCCTCTCTCTCCTCTTTCCTTTCTCTCCTCTTTCCTCTCTCTCCTCTTTCCTCTCTCTCCTCGTTCCTCTCTCTCCTCTTTCCTCTATCCTCTTTCCTCTCTCTCCTCTTTCCTCTCTCCTCTTTCCTCTCTCTCTCTTTCTCTCTCTCCTCTTTCCTCTCTCTCCTCTTTCCTCTCTCCCCTCTTTCCTCTCTCCCCTCTTTCCTCTCTCCTCTTTCCTCTTTCTCCTCTTTCTCTCTCTCCTCTTTCTCTCTCTCTCCTCTTTCCTCTCTCTCCTCTTTCCTCTCTCTCCCCTTTCCTCTCTCCTCTTTCCTCTCTCTCCCCTTTCCTCTCTCCTCTTTCCTCTCTCCTCTTTCATTTCTCTTTTTGTCTCCTCTTTCCTCTCTCTCTTTCTCTTTCTCTCTCCTCTTTCCTCTCTCTCCTCTTTTCTCTCTCTCCTCTTTCCTCTTTCTCCTCTTTCCTCTCTCCTCTTTCCTCTCTCTCCTCTTTCCTCTCTCCTCTTTCCTCTCTCTCCTCTTTCCTCTCTCTCCTCTTTCTCTCTCTCCTCTTTCCTATCTCTCCTCTTTTCTCTCTCTCTCTTTCTCTCTCCTCTTTCCTCTCTCTCTCTTTCTCTCTCATCTTTCCTCTCTCCCTCTCTTTCTCTCTCCTCTTTCCTCTCTCTCCTCTTTCCTCTCTCTCCTCTTTCCTCTCTCCTCTTTCCTCTCCCTCCTCTTTCCTCTCTCTCCTCTTTCCTCCCTCCTCTTTCCTCTCTCTCCTCTTTCTCTCTTCTCTTTCCTCTCTCTCCTCTTTCCTTTCTCTCCTCTTTCCTCTCTCTCCTCTTTCCTCTCTCTCCTCGTTCCTCTCTCTCCTCTTTCCTCTCTCCTCTTTCCTCTCTCTCCTCTTTCCTCTCTCCTCTTTCCTCTCTCTCCTCTTTCTCTCTCTTCTCTTTCCTCTCTCCTCTTTCCTCTCTCTCCTCTTTCCTCTCTCCCCTCTTTCCTCTCTCTCCTCTTTCCTCTGTCTCCTCTTTCCTCTCTCTACTCTTTCCTCTCTCCTCTTTCCTCTCTCTCCCCTTTCCTCTCTCCTCTTTCCTCTCTCCTCTTTCATTTCTCTTTTTGTCTCCTCTTTCCTCTCTCTCTTTCTCTCTCCTCTTTCCTCTCTCTCCTCTTTTCTCTCTCTCCTCTTTCCTCTCTCTCCTCCTTCCTCTCTCTCCTCTTTCCTCTCTCTCCTCTTTCCTCTCTCCTCTTTCCTCTCTCTCCTCTTTCCTTTCTCTTTTTGTCTCCTCTTTCCTCTCTCTCTTTCTCTCTCCTCCTTCCTCTCTCTCCTCTTTCCTCTGTCTCCTCTTTCTCTCTCTCCTCTTTCTCTCTCTCCTCTTTCCTATCTCTCCTCTTTTCTCTCTCTCTTTCTCTCTCCTCTTTCCTCTCTCTCTCTTTCTCTCTCATCTTTCCTCTCTCCCTCTCTTTCTCTCTCCTCTTTCCTCTCTCTCTCTTTTTCTCTCCCCTCTTTCCTCTGTCTCCTCTTTCTCTCTCTCCTCTTTCCTCTCTCTCCTCTTTCCTCTATCTCCTCTTTCCTCTCTCCTCTTTCCTCTCTCTCCTCTTTCCTCTCTCTCTTTCCTCTCTCCTCTTTCCTCTCTCTCCTCTTTCCTCTCTCCTCTTTCCTCTCCCTCCTCTTTCCTCTCTCTCCTCTTTCTCTCTCCTCTTTCCTTTCTCTCCTCTTTCCTCTCTCTCCTCTTTCCTCTCTCTCCTCGTTCCTCTCTCTCCTCTTTCCTCTCTCCTCTTTCCTCTCTCTCCTCTTTCCTCTCTCATCTTTCCTCTCTCTCCTCTTTCTCTCTCTTCTCTTTCCTCTCTCTCCTCTTTCCCCTCTCTCCTCTTTCCTCTCTCCCCTCTTTCCTCTCTCCCCTTTCCTCTTTCTCCTCTTTCTCTCTCTCCTCTTTCTCTCTCTCCTCTTTCCTCTCTCTCCTCTTTCCTCTCTCTCCTCTTTCCTCTCTCTCCTCTTTCCTCTCTCCTCTTTCCTCTCTCTCCCCTTTCCTCTCTCTTTCTCTTTCCTCTTTCTCTCCTCTTTCTCTCTCTCCTCTTTCCTCTCTCTCCTTTCTCTCTCTCTCTTTCCTCTCTCTCCTTCTTTCCTCTCTCTTCTCTTTCCTCTCTCTCTCCTCTTTCCTCTCTCTCCTCTTTCCTCTCTCTCCTCTTTCCTCTCTCCTCTTTCCTCTCTCTCCTCTTTCCTCTCTCTCCTCTTTCCTCTCTCCCTCTTTCTCTCTCTTCTCTTTCCTCTCTCTCCTCTTTCCTCTCTCTCCTCTTCTCCTCTCTCCCCTCTTTCCTCTCTCTCTTTCTCTTTCTTTCTCTCTCTCCTCTTTCCTCTCTCTCTTTCCTTTCTCTCTCCTCTCCTCTCTCTCCCCTTTCTCTCTCTCTCTTTCCTCTCTCCTCTTTCATCTTCTCTTTTTTGTCTCCTGTTTCCTCTCTCTCTTTCCTCTCTTTCTCTCTCTCTCTTTCTTTCCTCTCTCTCTCTTTCCTTCTCTCTCCTCTTTCCTCTTTCTCCTCTTTCCTCTCTCTCTTTCCTCTCTCCTCTTTCTCTCTCTCTCCTCTTCTCCTCTTTTCTCTCTCTCTTTCTCTCTCTCTCTTTCCTCTTCTCTCTTTCTCTCTCATCTTTCCTCTCTCTCCTCTTTCTTTCCTTTCTCTCTCTCTCTTTCTCTCCCCTCTTTCCTCTCTCTCCTCTTTCTCTCTCTCTCTTTCTCTCTCTCCTCTTTCCTCTATCTCCTCTTTCCTCTCTCCTCTTTCCTCTCTCTCCTCTTTCCTCTCTCTTTTCCTCTCTCCTCTTTCCTCTCTCTCTCTTTTTCTCTCCCTCTTTCCTCTCCCTCCTCTTTCCTCTCTCTCCTCTTTCCTCTCTCTCCTCTTTCCTCTCCCTCTTTCCTCTTTCTCTCTCTCTTTCCTCTCTCTCCTCTTTCCTCTCTCTCCTCTTTCCTCTCTCTCTCTTTCCTCTCTCTCCTCTTTCCTCTTCTCCTCTCCTCTCTCCTCTTCTCTCTCTCCTCTTTCCTCTCTCCTCTTTCCTCTCTCTCCTCTTTCCTCTCTCTCCTCTTTCCTCTCTCTCCTTTCCTCTCTCCTCTTTCCTCTCTCCTCTTTCATTTCCTCTTTGTCTCCTCTTTCCTCTCTCTCCTCTTTCTCTCTCTCTTTCCTCTCTCTCCCTCTTTCTTCTCTCTCTCCTCTTTCCTCTTTCTCTCCTCTTTCCTCTCTCCTCTTTCCTCTCTCTCCTCTTTCCTCTCTCCTCTTTCCTCTCTCTCCTCTTTCCTCTCTCTCTCTTTCCTCTCTCCTTTCTCTCTCTATTTCCTCTCTCCTCTTTCCTCTCTCTCTCTCTTTCTCTCTCTCTCTCTTTCCTTTCTCTCCTCTTTCTCTCTCTCCTCTTTCCTATCTCTCCTCTTTTCTCTCTCTCTCTTTCTCTCTCCTCTTTCTCTCTCCTCTTTCCTCTCTCTCCTCTTTCCTTTCTCTCCTCTTTCCTCTCTCTCCTCTTTCCTCTCGCTCCTCTTCCTCTCTCTCCTCTTTCCTCTCTCCTCTTTCCTCTCTCTCCTCTTTCCTCTCTCCTCTTTCCTCTCTCTCCTCTTTCTCTCTCTTCTCTTTCCTCTCTCTCCTCTTTCCCCTCTCTCCTCTTTCCTCTCTCCCCTCTTTCCTCTCTCCCCTTTCCTCTTTCTCCTCTTTCTCTCTCTCTTCTTTCTCTCTCTCCTCTTTCCTCTCTCTCCTCTTTCCTCTCTCTCCTCTTTCCTCTCTCTCCTCTTTCCTCTCTCCTCTTTCCTCTCTCTCCCCTTTCCTCTCTCCTCTTTCCTCTCTCCTCTTTCATTTCTCTTTTTGTCTCCTCTTTCCTCTCTCTCTTTCTCTTTCTCTCTCCTCTTTCCTCTTTCTCCTCTTTCCTCTCTCCTCTTTCCTCTCTCTCCTCTTTCCTCTCTCCTCTTTCCTCTCTCTCCTCTTTCCTCTCTCTCCTCTTTCCTCTCTCACTTTCTCTCTCATATTTCCTCTCTCCTCTTTCCTCTCTCTCCTCTTTCCTCTCTCTCCTCTTTCCTCTCTCTCCTCTTTCTCTCTCTCCTCTTTCCTATCTCTCCTCTTTTCTCTCTCTCTCTTTCTCTCTCCTCTTTCCTCTCTCTCTCTTTCTCTCTCATCTTTCCTCTCTCCCTCTCTTTCTCTCTCCTCTTTCCTCTCTCTCTCTCTTTCTCTCCCCTCTTTCCTCTCTCCTCTTTCCTCTCTCTCTCTCTTTGTCTCTGTCTCTGTCTTTCTCTCTGTCTCTCCACCCACTCTCTCTCATCTTTTCTCTATCCCTCTCTCTCTCTGTCTCTGTCTTTCTCTCTTCTCTGTCTCTGTCTTTCTCTCTTGTCTGTCTGTCTGTCTGTCTGTCTGTCTGTCTGTCTGTCTGTCTGTCTGTCTTGCCGTCTGTCTGTTTGTCTCGTCTGTCTCTCTTGTCTGTCTGTCTGTCTGTCTGTCTGTCTGTCTGTCTGTCTGTCTGTCTGTCTGTCTGTCTGTCTGTCAGTCTGTCAGTCTGTCTCTTGTCTGTCTGTCTCTCTCGTCTCTCTCGTCTGTCTGTCTGTCTGTCTCTCTTGTCTGTCTGTCTCTCTCGTCTGTCTGTCTGTCTGTCTGTCTGTCTGTCTGTCTGTCTGTCTGTCTGTCTTCTGTCTCTCTCATCTGTCTGTCTGTCTGTCTGTCTGTCTGTCTGTCTGTCTGTCTGTCTGTCTGTCTGTCTGTCTGTCTGTCTGTCTGTCTGTCTGTCTCTCGCACGCTCGCTCTCTCGCTCTCTTGCTCTCTCGCTCTCACTCGCTCTCTCTCTATTCAATTGAAGTAAATTCAAAGGGCTTTATTGGCATGTGAAACATAAGTTTACGTTGCCAAAACAAGTGAAATAGATAATAAACAAAAAAAGTAAATATTACACTCACAAAAGTTCCAAAAGAATCAAGACACTTGTCTACATACAGTGTTGTAACGATCTGCAAATAGTTAAAGTAAAAAAGGGAAAATAAATATGGGTTGTATTTACAATGGTGTTTGTTCTTCACTGGTTGCCCTTTTCTCGTGGCAACAGGTCACACATCTTGCTGCTGTGATGGTACACTGTGGTATTTCACCCAGTAGATATGGGAGTTTATCAAAATTGGATTTGTTTTCGGATTCTAGGTGGGTCTGTGTAATCTGAGGGAAATATCTGTCTCTAATATGGTCATACATTTGGCACGAGGTTAGGAAGTGCAACTCAGTTTCCACCTCATTTTGAGGGAAGTGTACACATAGCCTGTCTTCTCTTGAGAGCCAGGTCTGCCTACGGCAGCCTTTCTCAGTAGCAAGGCTATGTTCATTGAGTCTCTACATTTTATACTCAAAGCATTCCTTAAGTTTGGGTCAGTCACAGTGGTCAGTTATTCTGCCACTGTGTACTCTCTATTTAGGACCAAATATAATTCTAGTTTGGGAAGAATTAACAAATAAACTGAGCAATGAGTCAAGGAATTATCTTTTTGTTTTCTCATGATTTGTTTGGGTCTAATTGTGCTGTTGTCCTGGGGCTCTGTAGGGTGTGTTTGTGTTTGTGAACAGAGCCTCAGGACCAGCTTGCTTCGCGGACTCTTCTCCAGGTTTTTCTCTCTGTAGGTGATGGCTTTTTTAGACTGGTCCTGGGTTTGGGAATCGCTTCCTTTTAGGTGGTTGTAGAATTTAACTGTCTTTTCTGGATTTTGATAATTAGCGGGTATCGGCCTAATTCTGCTCTGTATGCATTATTTGGTGTTTTACGATATTTTTGCAACATTCTGTATGCAGTCTC